>NW_013908828.1:0-237 GCF_000517525.1 Limulus polyphemus | reverse complement strand
ATTATTTTGTTAAGTGTTGGCAATACATTAACCATGGAATATCAACTGTATATTATTATATTAAGTGTTGAAAATACTTTAACTATGGAATATCAACTGTATATTATTATATTAAATGTTGAAAAGACATTAACTGTGGAATATCAGCTGTTTATTATTATATTAAGTGTTGACAATACATTAACTGTAGAATATCAGCTGTATATTATTATATTATGTATTGACAATAATTTACCA
>NW_013908827.1:0-238 GCF_000517525.1 Limulus polyphemus | reverse complement strand
CTATTTAATCCAGTGGGTCTTAAACAAACACATGTAGATTTGTTGTAAATATATGAGTTAATTAACAAACTGGCTGCAGACTAAAGTCAACAGTGGGTCATAGAACGATACTAGTTATTGGGTCCTATTTAATCCAGTGGGTCTTAAACAAACACATGTAGATGTTTTAAATATATGAGTTAATTACCAAATTGGCTACAGACTAAAGTCAACAGTGGGTCATGGAACGATACTAGCT
>NW_013908826.1:0-606 GCF_000517525.1 Limulus polyphemus | reverse complement strand
CTAACACCACAATATTTATATTCTAAATGTGTCCAACACACCACAATACTCATCCTCTAAACGTGTCTAAAACAAAACAATACTCATCCCGTAAACGTGTCTAACACACCACAATACTCATCCTCTAAACGTGTCTAACAAACCACAATACTCATCCTCTAAATGATTTTAACCTACCACAATGCTCATCCTCTAAAGTTTAGAGGATGAGTATTGTGGTGTGTTATACACGTTTAGAGGATGAGTATTGTGGTGTGTTAGACACGTTTAGAGGATGAGTATTGTGGTGATTTAGACACGTTTAGAGGATGAGTATTGTGGTGTGTTAGACACGTTTAGAGGATGAGCATTGTGGTGTGTTAGACACTTTTATAGGATGAGTAATGTTGTGTGTTAGACACATTTAGAATATAAGTATTGTGGTGGTAGCCAGATTTAGACACCACCACAATATTCATCCTCTAAACGTGTATAAATCATCACAATACTCATCCTCTAAACGTGTCTAACACACCACAATACTCATCCTCTAAACGTGTCTAACACACCACAATACTCATCCTCTAAATGTGGCTAACACCACAATACTTATATTCTAAATGTGTC
>NW_013908825.1:0-236 GCF_000517525.1 Limulus polyphemus | reverse complement strand
TCCAATAACAACAGTGTTATAATCTCATTTTATCTACTGGCCCCATACAGATGTCCAATAACAACAGTGTTGTAATCACACTTTATCTACTGGCCCCATACAGATGTCCAGTAAGAACAGTGTTGTAATCACACTTTATCTACTGACCCTACACAGATGTCCAATAACAACAGTGTTCTAATCGCACTTTATCTACTGACCCCATACAGATGTCCAATAACAACAGTGTTGTAATC
>NW_013908824.1:0-237 GCF_000517525.1 Limulus polyphemus | reverse complement strand
ACTGTTTGTTTTAAAGGAGTTATGGAAGGTTTTGCGTTTTGTACCAGTACGTCGTTCCATTTGGACGGATCATCTAAAATTTTGTATGAACGTTCGTTGCATACTAGCCTATTTTCATGCAAAATTCTAGCCTTCTATTGTAATTTTTGCGACTTTTGTGGTCGTTTTATGTTACTCTTTTATTGGCTTTTCTGAAAGCGTATTTGTACTGCAGTGAAGCTTTTCGTTACTGATTGG
>NW_013908823.1:0-640 GCF_000517525.1 Limulus polyphemus | reverse complement strand
TTGTTTGTAATAATTGTTATTGCCAACAAAATTGATACACACAGTTTTCTTTTATACAAATACGTTTTAATATACACACAACAATACAATTTACAAATATCATAAACTGACTATATATCGGCTTTTACTTAACTACTAAACTTAAATTTATCAATTAACTCAATTTCAGACCATTGGAAAAAGTAAAGTTACAAAAAGAAATCGGACTGACGATTAGGTGATAAAAATATAGAGTGAGACGGACAACACGCGTGAAATACATTGACGTCGAGAATATACGTTCAGTTGTCTCAACATCAATGAATTATTAACGAAATCTCCCACAATCGTCTGCTTTTAACTTTTATTATAACAAAAACTAAACAATCACAAAAATTAATTAATCAATAATATCTAAACTAAAGTCTGTAATATCATGACAATGTTCCATTCGTTTAGTCTGATAGACAACTGTTCGATTGGGGTTACTGAATCTAAAAATCTAATTAAAGATGATTTTGGTATTATCGTGTCTCTAATATTTATCATGTTTTTCACCTCATGAATCAGTCGCCTTAACAATAAGTTGTTAAAATTTTAGACAAATACTAGATATCATATTCTTAAGACTATGTAATTTTTATAAATAATCATACATGCT
>NW_013908822.1:0-237 GCF_000517525.1 Limulus polyphemus | reverse complement strand
TCCTATCATCTTATCTATCCATTCTGTCTGATGTCCTAGTATCTATTTATCCACTCTGTCTGACGTCCTAGTATCATCTAATCTATCCACTCTGTCTGATGATCTAGCATCTATCCACTCTGTCTGTCGTCCTATCATCTAATCTATCTATTCTGTCTGATGTCCTAGTATCTATTTATCCACTCTGTCTGACGTCCTAGTATCATCTAATCTATCCACTCTGTCTGATGTCCTAGC
>NW_013908821.1:0-725 GCF_000517525.1 Limulus polyphemus | reverse complement strand
CTGTGTATATTATGTGTATGTGTGTTTAGTAATACAAGTTCGCCAGGTGTAAATATACCTGCTGTGTATATTATGTGTATATGTGTTTAGTAATGCAAGCGACGGTCTCACAAATTACGGTTTATTTGACATTTTATCCGTGTTTTTAACGACTTCCCATGTTCGTCTTTACTTGTTGGAAGATATATTTATTTGCATATTACTCGACCTGATAGAACTGACCTATCAGTAACGTCAAAAAAGAAAGTGGTCTGTGTTACAAATTTATGTCATCACCGTGACCTATGAGCACCATACTTACTGTCAATATCATTCTACTGATTAACAAGTATGACATCACTGTGACCTATGAGCATCACACTTACTGTCATAATCAGTCTACCGATTAACAAGTATGACATCACTGTGACCTATGAGCATCACACTTACTGTCATAATCAGTCTACTGATTAACAAGTATGACATAACCATGTCCATAACACTTACTGATCAACGACTGTGATGTACCTGTGATGCTCATAGGTCACGGTGATGTCATACTTGTTAATCAGTAGACTGATTATGACAGTAAGTGTGATGCTCATAGGTCACGGTGATGTCATACTTGTTAATCGGTAGACTGATTATGACAGTAAGTGTGATGCTCATAGGTCACGGAGATGTCATACTTGTTAATCGGTAGACTGATTATGACAGTAAGTGTGATGCTCATAGGTCACGGTGAT
>NW_013908820.1:0-533 GCF_000517525.1 Limulus polyphemus | reverse complement strand
GAGTCATTATGATCGATAAGGCGTGAGAGTTAAAGAGTCATTATGATCAATAAGGCGTGAGAGTTAGAGTCATTATGATTGATAAGGCATGAGAGTTAAAGTCATTATGATTGATAAGGCGTGAGAGTTAGTCATTATGATCGATAAGGCGTGAGAGTTAAAGAGTCATTATGATATTATCGTTTCGATTCTTTATTTCAGGGGCAAGTTTGCAGCACTTGAAAACATTAGTTGTCAGATTAAACCAGGTTGTAAAGAACATCCACCTTGGCCGTTGGGTATTTGTACAAAATGTCAGCCAAGTGCCATCACTCTGAACAGACAGGTGAATATCTGTTACTGTAGCTTAGCAAGGAACAGATGTATTGTTATTGTAGCTTAGCAAGGAACAGGTGTATTGTTATTGTAGCTTAGCAAGGAACAGGTGTATTGTTACTGTAGCTTAGCAAGGAACAGATGTATTGTTATTGTAGCTTAGCAAGGAACAGATGTACAGTATTGTTACTGTAGCTTAGCAAGGAACAGATGTATTA
>NW_013908819.1:0-299 GCF_000517525.1 Limulus polyphemus | reverse complement strand
GGAGTGAAACTAGAGTAAAACAACATTGTGATACTTTCCAGATACGGAGTGAAACTAGAGTAAAAACAACATTGTGATACTTTCAGATGTGAGACACTAGAGTAAAACAACATTGTGATACTTTCAGATATGAGACACTAGAGTAAAACAACATTGTGATACTTTCAGATGTGAGACACTAGAGTAAAACAACATTGTGATACTTTCAGATATGAGTGAAACTAGAGTAAAACAACATTGTGATACTTTCAGATACGAGTGAAACTAGAGTAAAACAACATTGTGATACTTTCAGATAC
>NW_013908818.1:0-237 GCF_000517525.1 Limulus polyphemus | reverse complement strand
CTCAAGTCACAAGCTGTGAAAGTTTACCTAAAGTCATAAGCTGTAAAAGCTTATCTAAAGTCACAAGCTGTGAAAGTTTATCTAAAGCCATAAGCTGTTAAAGCTTATCTAAAGTCACAAGCTGCATAAATGTATCTCAAATCACATGCTGCATAAATGTATTCAAGTCATAAGCTGTGTAAGCTTATCTAACATCATAAGCTGTGTATGCTTATCTAATGTCACAAGCTGTATAAA
>NW_013908817.1:0-371 GCF_000517525.1 Limulus polyphemus | reverse complement strand
TATTGTGTCTTCTTATTGATAGTACACAGTATCGTTAAATCTTGTGTCTTCTTATTGACAGTACATAGTATCGTTAAATCTTGTGTCTTTTTATTGATAGTACACAGTATTGCTAAATAGTGTGTCTTCTTATTGATAGTACACAGTATTGTTAAATCTTGTGTCTTCTTATTGACAGTGCACAGTATCGTTAATCTTGTGTCGTCTTATTGACAGGACACATTATTGTTAAATCTTAACAATAATGCGTCCTGTCAATAAAAAGACATAAGATTTAACAATACTGTGTACTGTCAGTAAGAAACACGTCAGTAAGAAGACACAAGATTTAGTACGCAGTATCGTTAAATCTTGTGTCTTCTTATTGACAG
>NW_013908816.1:0-237 GCF_000517525.1 Limulus polyphemus | reverse complement strand
TTTTTTTAGTGATTATAGTAAAGCACTTAACAATTTTTATTTACTTAAATAATACACCAAAGAATATAGACTAATAACACGCAAAAAGTAGACAAATTCACTTACTTCTAAAAATTTTCCTGGCTTTCTAATTATGCGACAAAAGCCGTTACAAATTCATCCAAACTAGTTGTTAACTTTCCCACGGGAATGATATTGACACTCCGAGTGAAATTGACGGTTATCTGTTCAAAGCAC
>NW_013908815.1:0-237 GCF_000517525.1 Limulus polyphemus | reverse complement strand
TATTAAACTCAGGTTCTCAACACTATTTCTATATACAACTCTATATTAAACTCTTGTTCTCAATACTATTTCTATATACAACTCTATATCAAACTCCCGTTCTCAACGCTATTTCTATATACAACTCTATATTAAACTCAGGTTCTCAACACTATTTCTATATACAACTCTATATTAAACTCAGGTTCTCAACGTTATTTCTATATACAACTCTATATTAAACTCCCGTTCTCAACA
>NW_013908814.1:0-235 GCF_000517525.1 Limulus polyphemus | reverse complement strand
CGACAAGTCTAAAGGCTTTCAATAACCTTGGTGGGCACATTTCAGATTGCCCATTGTGTGGACTTGCGCATAACAACAAACAAATAAAATCCCATTCTCTACTGCCAGGGTTACCTATGTATTATACATATAATATTAGTGGTACTACTAGGGTTACCTATGTATTCTACATATAATATTAGTGGTACTGCTAGGGTTACCTATGTATTCTACATATAATATTAGTGGTACTGCT
>NW_013908813.1:0-237 GCF_000517525.1 Limulus polyphemus | reverse complement strand
CAGTTTTATGTTTCAAAAATGAACAAAAAATTTGGTTTATCAAATATATTAAAAGTTTTCATTTTACACCATCTTGTAAAGTTAATATTGAGACCTGATGCATTTGAAATCTATTGTTTATTCCATTGAGAAGCTGCTTGAACTAACTGAGATACTGAACCTGTCAATATCATAAGTCTTAAGTTGAACTTCATAGACTAGCAAGGACAGATTGACTTTTGAATTATATCAATTATC
>NW_013908812.1:0-237 GCF_000517525.1 Limulus polyphemus | reverse complement strand
TGTAACTCTTGTTACCGAATTTATAACCACCATACTCATCGTTAGCGTTGTTTGTACAACAACTGAACGAAGACCTAGGTGTAACTCTAGTTACCGAATTTGTAACCAACATACTCATCATTAGCGTTATTCGGTACAACAACTCCACGAACACATAGGTGTAACTCTAGTTACCGAATTTATAACCAATATACTCATCGTTAGGTTTACTTGGTACAACAACTACACGAACACGTA
>NW_013908811.1:0-237 GCF_000517525.1 Limulus polyphemus | reverse complement strand
AATCGTCAATCAGGTTTTACACTCGGCAAGCATCACACAATCATCTATCAGGTTTTATAATCAGCAAGCATCACACAATCATCTATCAGGTGTTATAATCAGCAAGCATCACACAATCGTCAATCAGGTTTTACACTCGGCAAGCATCACACAATCGTCTATCAGGTTTTATAATCAGCAAGCATCACACAATCGTCAATCAGGTTTTACACTCGGAAAGCATCACACAATCGTCAA
>NW_013908810.1:0-237 GCF_000517525.1 Limulus polyphemus | reverse complement strand
CAATACTATGTTAACACGTTTAGAACTTACAGGTTATTTAAACACTAAATCTTTATCTTTATGTCTGCCAAGTTGTAACTTTTTGGTGTAATTAACAACATTTGATAAAGAATGTCTGTAGCAATACTATGTTAACACGTTTAGAACTTACAGGTTATTTGAACACTAAATCTTTATCTTTATGTCTGCCAAGTTGTAACTTTTTGGTGTAATTAACAACATTTGATAAAGAATGTC
>NW_013908809.1:0-296 GCF_000517525.1 Limulus polyphemus | reverse complement strand
AAAATCACTCTCAGTAGGCCCTTACAACCACACCTACAAATAGAACTTTAACATGCATCAATAAATCACTCTCAGCAGGCCTTACAACCACACATACAAATAGAACTTAACATGCATCATAAGTCACTCTCAGTAGGCCTTACAACCACACATACAAATAGAACTTAACATGCATCAATAAGTCACTCTCAGTAGGCCTTACAACCACACCTACAAATAGAACTTAACATGCATCCATAAGTCACTCTCAGTAGGCCTTACAACCACACTACAAATAGAACTTAACATGCATCCAT
>NW_013908808.1:0-237 GCF_000517525.1 Limulus polyphemus | reverse complement strand
TACACATTATTGTTAAATTTTCTGTCTTCTTATTGACAGTACACAGTATCGTTAAATATTGTTTCTTCTTATTGACAGTACACAGTATCGTTAAATCTTGTGTCTTCTTATTGAAAGTACAAAGTATTGTTAAATATTGTGTAATTTTATTAAGTGTACACAGTATTGTTAAATCTTGTGTCTTCTTATTGACAGTACACAGTATAGTTAAATCTTGTGTCTTCTTATTGACAGTAT
>NW_013908807.1:0-236 GCF_000517525.1 Limulus polyphemus | reverse complement strand
ATTGGTTCACAAGTTTGCACTAACTTCAACGCCAAGGTTCTAAGACTAAACAAAATTTTTCGGAAGTTTTTTTTTCCTCTTCCTTCTACACGTAGATACATCTGTAAACAACGACGTGATTACAGTTTTAAGAAATTTTGATTTCAAAACTCTAATGGAAAATTTTGTTTGTTTGTTTCGAGTTTCGCGCAAAGCTACACGAGGGCTATCTGCACTAGCCGTCCCTAATTTAGCAA
>NW_013908806.1:0-237 GCF_000517525.1 Limulus polyphemus | reverse complement strand
TTATAATTATAGTAACATCTTTATCCTTTCAAATCCTGGATAAATAAAGATAATGGTATTACACGTATAAATATAGTAACGTCTTTATCCTTTCAAATCCTGGATAAATAAAGATAATGGTATTACACGTATAAATATAGTAACGTCTTTATCCTTTCAACTACTGGATAAATAAAGATAATGGTATTACACTTATAAATATAGTAACGTCTTTATCCTTTCAAATCCTGGATAAAT
>NW_013908805.1:0-237 GCF_000517525.1 Limulus polyphemus | reverse complement strand
TAAATCTAAACATTCTTAATATCATCGTTGTAGGAAAAATGAAATATATGCTTTGAGAGTAAACTGTATCATCGAAAAATAGAAATTTCTTTTTGATACAGTAGTGAGAGCACCCCAGTGGCACAGCGGCATGTCTGCGGATTTAGAACGCTAGAAACCGGGGTTTCGATACCCGTGGTGAGCAGAGCACAGATATCCCTTGTGTAGCTTTGTGCATAATTAAAAACAAACAAACAG
>NW_013908804.1:0-224 GCF_000517525.1 Limulus polyphemus | reverse complement strand
CAATACCACACTTAAACAAACGGTAGAGTACAATACCACACTTAAACAAACGGTAGAGTACAATACCACACTTAAACAAACGGTAGAGTACAATACCACACTTAAACAAACGGTAGAGTACAATATCACACTTAAACAAACTAGCACACCTAAACAAACTGTAGAGTGCAATACCACACCTAAACAAATTGTAGAGTACAATACCACACTTAAACAAACGGTAG
>NW_013908803.1:0-670 GCF_000517525.1 Limulus polyphemus | reverse complement strand
AAACGTTAAATTTGTACGTTATGTATGTTGTACCATTTACTGTACGTTATGAACGTTGTATTTCACGTCTTCCATTTACATTTAACGTCTTGTACGTTATGTATGTTGTGTAAATGGTAAACGTTAAATACAACATACATAACGTACAGTAATTGGTAGACGTTAAATACAACATACATAACGTGCAGTAAATGGTAGACGTTAAATACAACATACATAACGTGCAGTAAATGGTAGACGTTAAATACAACATACATAACGTACAGAGTAAATGGTAGACGTTAAATACAACATACATAACGTACAGTAAATGGTAAACGTTAAATACAACGTTCATAACGTACAGAGAACAAACACACAATAAAAAAAACGATTATTTTTGTCATAATTTTAAACATATTTTCAATTTCATAATATATTGTATTTGGTTTTACTTGTTGCTTTAATTGTTACCAAATATTTTTTGTAGAATATGAATACACACAAATATTTTTGTAGAATATTAATACACACAAATATTTTTGTTGAATATTAATACACAGAAATATTGTTTGTAGAATATGAATACACACAAATATTTTTGTAGAATATTAATACACACAAATATTGTTTGTAGAATATTAATACACACAAATATTTTTGTAGAATATTATTACACACAAATATTTTT
>NW_013908802.1:0-235 GCF_000517525.1 Limulus polyphemus | reverse complement strand
CCACATTTAGCAAGTGTGTCTGTATATTCAACAAATTACATTTAGTAAGTGTGTCTGTATATTCAACAAACCACATTTAGCAAGTGTGTCTGTATATTCAACAAACCACATTTAGTAAGTGTATGTATATTCAACAAACCACATTTAGTAAGCGTGTCTGTATATTCAACAAACCACATTTAGCAAGTGTATGTATATTCAACAAACCACATTTAGCAAGTGTATCTGTATATTC
>NW_013908801.1:0-237 GCF_000517525.1 Limulus polyphemus | reverse complement strand
CAATGTTTGATATTGGCAAATGGTCAGGTGAACAATGTTTGGTATTGACTAATGGTTAGATGAACAATGTTTGGTATTGACTAATGATTAGACAAACAATGTTTGTTACTGGCTAATGAATAGATGAACAATGTTTGGTATTGGCTAATGGTTAGATAAACAATGTTTGGTATTGACTAATGGTTAGATGAACAATGTTAGGTATTGGCTAATGGTTAGATGAACAATGTTTGTTAT
>NW_013908800.1:0-237 GCF_000517525.1 Limulus polyphemus | reverse complement strand
TAAGAATACACTAGATTTAACGATACTGTGTATTGTCAATAAGAAGACACAAGATTTAACTATACTGTGTACTGTCCATAAGAAGACCCAAGATTTAACGATACTGTGTACTGTCAATAAGAAGACACAAGATTTAACGATACTGTGTACTTTTAATAAGAAGACACAATATTTAACAAAACTGTGTACTGTCAATAAGTAAACACACGATTTAACAATACTGTGTACTATCAATAA
>NW_013908799.1:0-237 GCF_000517525.1 Limulus polyphemus | reverse complement strand
TCCAGTAATATCATACAATAAAAATCGCTATACACTACAAGTGAGAGAAAAAGAGAACCAACGATTCTGCTTTAGTTTAATGCTAGACTGCTTTAGTTCCACTAGTAATATCATACAATAAAAATCGCTATACACTACAAGTGAGAGAAAAAGAGAACCAACGATTCTGCTTTAGTTTAATGCTAGACTGCTTTAGTTTCTATGGTATATGCCTAAACATATTTCATATTTCATATT
>NW_013908798.1:0-237 GCF_000517525.1 Limulus polyphemus | reverse complement strand
TCTATCCCTTGTGTAGTTAATACTCTACATAATGTACCCTATCCCTGGTGTACTAACTACTAGACATAGTGTACCCTATCCCTGGTGTATTAAATATTCTACATATTGTACTTATCTTTGGTGCAGTTAATACTCTACATAGTGTACTATATTCCTGGTGCAGTAAATACTCTACATACTGTACCCTATCCCTGGTGCAGTAAATACTCTACACAGTATACCCTATCACTGGTGTAT
>NW_013908797.1:0-237 GCF_000517525.1 Limulus polyphemus | reverse complement strand
AGTATACAGTATTGCTAAATTGTGGGTCTTCTTATTGAAAGTACACAGTATCGTTAAATCTTGTGTCTTCTTATTGACAGTACACAGTATAGTTAAATCTTGCGTCTTCTTACTGACAGGACACATTATTGTTAAATCTTGTGTTTTCTTACTGACAGTACACATTATCGTTGAATATTGTGTCTTTTTATTGATAGTACACAGTATCGTTAAATCTTATGTTTTCTTATTGACAGT
>NW_013908796.1:0-258 GCF_000517525.1 Limulus polyphemus | reverse complement strand
AACCAACAGACTCATACACTACTCGACACTTATAACTGTGCGTGTACATACATTGATAGAGTAAAACCAACAGACTCATACACTACTCGATAATTATAACTGTGCGTGTACATACATTCATACAGTAAAACCAACAGACTCATACACTACTCGATAATTATAACTGTGCGTGTACATACATTCATACAGTAAAACCAACAGACTCATACACTACTCGACACTTATAACTGTGCGTGTACGTACATTGATAGAGTAAAA
>NW_013908795.1:0-237 GCF_000517525.1 Limulus polyphemus | reverse complement strand
CAGCAACATTTGAGAGGCTGATGGAACGAGTATTGGAAGGTCTACAATGGAGTATAGCCCTAGTGTACCTGGACGATGTCATTGTATTTGCAACAACTTTTGAAGAGGAAATGTCCTGGCTGGAGGAAGTATTAAAGCGTTAAAAAGCAGCAAACCTCAAACTCCAACCCAAAAAATGTCATTTGTTCCAGAAAGAGTTGCTTTACTTAGGCCACATTGTAAGTGAGAATGGTGTAC
>NW_013908794.1:0-349 GCF_000517525.1 Limulus polyphemus | reverse complement strand
ATAATGTGGGTAAGTAGGCCTTCCAGACTGATCATTGTAAGTATAAAACCAGATATAATGTTGGTAAGTAGGCCTTCTAGACTGATCATCGTAAGTATAAAACCAGATATAAGTAAGTATAAAACCAGATATAATGTTGGTAAGTAGGCCTTCCAGACTGATCATTGTAAGTATAAAACCAGATATAATGTCGGTAAGTAGGCCTTCTAGATTGATCATTGTAAGTATAAAACCAGATATAATGTTGGTAAATAGGCCTTCCAGACTGATCATTGTAAGTATAAAACCAGATCTAATATTAGTAAGTAAATTAGCTATATTTGATGACTCAATAGATTATATTACACCC
>NW_013908793.1:0-664 GCF_000517525.1 Limulus polyphemus | reverse complement strand
TGACCAGATATTTGATAATTATAACAGGGGGCTAGATATTTGATAGGTATAAAAGATAACCAGATATTTGATAAGTGTAACAGATGACTAGAGCCAGATATTTGATAAGTATAACAGATGACCAGATATTTGATACCTAGAACAGAGGACCAGATATTTGATGAGTTTAACAGATGGCAAGATATTTGATAAGTATAAAATATGATCACATATTTGATAAGTATCATAGATAACCATATACTTGATAACTGAAAGTGATGACCAGATATTTCATAATTAGAACAGAGGACCAGATATTTAATAATTAGAACAGAGGACAAGATACTTTCAGATATTTCATTACAAAACAGATGACCAGATATTTCATAATTAGAACAGAGGACCAGATATTTAATAATTAGAACAGAGGACAAGATACTTGATGAGTATATCAGATGACAAGATATTTGATAAGTGTAACAGATGATTAGATATTTGATAACTAAAACAGAGGACATGATATTTGATGAGTATAACTGAGGACCAGATAATTGATAAGTGTAACATATGACCAGATATTAGATAACTAGAACAGAAGACCAGATATTTGATGAGTATAAGGGATGACAAGAAGTTTGATAAGTATAATAGATGACCAGATATTTGATAAGTATAACAGGGGACT
>NW_013908792.1:0-237 GCF_000517525.1 Limulus polyphemus | reverse complement strand
GATAGTTTTGTTTAGTACTGTACGTACATGGTTTTGTTTAGTACTGTATATACATGGTTTTGTTTAGTACTGTATATACATGGTTTTGTTTAGTACTGTATATACATGGTTTTGTTTAGTACTGTACATACATGGTTTGTTTAGGACTGTATATACATGGTTTTGTTTAGTACTATACATACATGGTTTGTTTAGTACTGTATATACATGGTTTTGTTTAGTACTGTATATACATGG
>NW_013908791.1:0-238 GCF_000517525.1 Limulus polyphemus | reverse complement strand
GTTTCTGATCAGACAAGGCGTCTCGTCCTTTAGTGAGACTGGAAGTCCCGTGGACTGATACTACCTTCTTATTACAGAATATACAACATGATATTACTAACGTAACTTGTTTCTGATCAGACAAGGGGTCTCGTCTCGTCTTTTGGTGAGACTGGAAGTCCCGTGGACTGATACTACCTTCTTATTACAGAATATACAACATGATATTACTAACGTAACTTGTTTCTGATCAGACAAG
>NW_013908790.1:0-237 GCF_000517525.1 Limulus polyphemus | reverse complement strand
TGATAATCGTAATACAACAATCTTGCTATAAATTTGAGTTGGATCTTCCTCTTTGTAGATCAAGGGGTAGGACACCACAGTCTACTTCCATAGCCGATATACGGGTGTGTTTCAATGCTCCACAACATAATCGCAGACAACGATTCTGAATAACGTCCAGTTGTTTAAGGACTGAGCGACTCGCAGAGTCATAAATGATACTGCCATTATCAATGACCAACCTTATCAAGGTTTTGT
>NW_013908789.1:0-237 GCF_000517525.1 Limulus polyphemus | reverse complement strand
AAAAAGTTTTTTTAGCTCTCCAGTTATAAGGTGCTAAGCATGTGGCCTAATGTGCAACAGTTTGAAACTGCAACTACACGCCACTGCATTTTATCATTGGTATTGTGAGAATGTGTTATTTAAAACGTTAGAAGAGATGAACGTATTTTTGAACAATAAACAGGAAAGGCAGAGCAAAATTAGTTAGAGACGCTGATAATGAAACTAACAAAGAAAATTGATAATAAAACTTAAAGG
>NW_013908787.1:0-236 GCF_000517525.1 Limulus polyphemus | reverse complement strand
TTACAAGTTCGGGTAACTTGAGTTACACCTAGGTGTTCGTGTAGTTTTTGCACCAAATAACGCTAAAGATGTGGTTGGTGGTTACAAATTCGGTAACTAGAGTTACATCTAGAGTTCGTGGAGTTGCTGTACCAAATAACGCTAAAGATGAGTATGGGGTTATAAATTCGTTAAGTAAAGTTAAACCTAAGTGTTCCTGGAGTAGTTGTACCAAGTAAGGCTAAAGATGAGTATAA
>NW_013908786.1:0-235 GCF_000517525.1 Limulus polyphemus | reverse complement strand
ATACGTATCATTAACACAGTTATTGTATGAACCACAAGTCTCAAATTAAACATAATTCTTGAAATACTAACACAGTTATTGTATGAACCATACGTATCATTAACACAGTTATTGTATGAACCATACGTATCATTAACACAGTTATTGTATAAACCATACGTATCATTAACAGTTACTGTATGAACCATACGTATCATTAACACAGTTACTGTATGAACCATACGTATCATTAACT
>NW_013908785.1:0-236 GCF_000517525.1 Limulus polyphemus | reverse complement strand
TGACATCTTGAAACTGGGCTTCAATAACTAGGCTAACATAAAGGTTACATGACGAGATGGGAATGTTGCAGGTTCTTGTTTCTCTTTCCTATCTATGGAACAGATCTAATGTCTTCCCATAATGATAGTTCTGACAGTTTGAGAAATGAAATGAAATGGAAGTGCCCTGCTTCCTGTCTATTCCTTTTCCGTTTTATCTAGAAGCCAGCCAGAAATAGATTAATATATCTTTCGAG
>NW_013908784.1:0-237 GCF_000517525.1 Limulus polyphemus | reverse complement strand
TCTTTCAGGCCTAATTTCATTTACCTAAACTTTTCGTCATAAGCTCCGAAACGAATGTTATTTATGAACGTATTAATTGTAGAATTTCACAGCTAATTGATCGAGTAACTGAATAGCAACATAATAGCGACAGTTGTTCTATTTATGCACATACTCACTACATAATAAATTTAGATGTACAGGTATAACAACGTAAAACTTTTGTTTTAGAACAGATGGCTTCAAGCATTACTGTAT
>NW_013908783.1:0-237 GCF_000517525.1 Limulus polyphemus | reverse complement strand
ATTGTTGGGTTCTCAACAGTAGTAACCTATGTTATTGTTGGGCCGTCAACAGTAATAACCTATGTCATTGTCGGGTGGTCAACAATAGCAATCTATGTTATTGTTGGGTCGTCAACAGTAGTAACTTATTTTATTGTTGGGTGGTAAACAGTAGTAACCTATGTTATTGTTGGGTCGTCAACAGTAATAACCTATGTCATTGTTGGGTTCTCAACAGTAGCAACCTATGTTATTGCT
>NW_013908782.1:0-237 GCF_000517525.1 Limulus polyphemus | reverse complement strand
TGATTCAGTTGGTATGTCAAATTGATAGTAATCAATTGATGACCATCTGATTCAGTTGGTATGTCAAATTGATAGTAATCAATTGATGAACATCTGATTCAGTTAGTATGTCAAATTGATAGTAATCAATTGATGAACATCTCATTCAGTTGGTATGTCAAATTGATAGTAATCAATTGATGACCATCTGATTCAGTTGGTATGTCAAATTGATAGTAATCAATTGATGAACATCTC
>NW_013908781.1:0-237 GCF_000517525.1 Limulus polyphemus | reverse complement strand
CATAGTCAAATTAATGTTTGTGACATACAGGTAATGTATACCTCTGTTGGATGTTATGTTATAGTCAAATTAATGTTTGTTACATACAGGTAATGTATACCTCTGTTGGATGTTATGTTATAGTCAAAGTAATGTTTGTGACATATAGGTAATGTATACCTCTGTTGGATGTTATGTTATAGTCAAAGTAATGTTTGTGAGATATAGGTAATGTATACCTCTGTTGGATGTTATGTT
>NW_013908780.1:0-294 GCF_000517525.1 Limulus polyphemus | reverse complement strand
AAAGAAAGAAAATAACACCAGTTTCTTAATCATCAAATCAAGACATTATATAGAGGTGAAACTGAGACATCAATAATATGTATACAGATCGTTCACTTGCAAAGATACTTCGGGTGCTTGATACATTAAATATTAATTTAATTAATTCTTTATTTATTTAATTATTTTTAGCGAAATTGGTTTGTCAGATATCATTTTTGTGAAGTGAAAAGTCTCAAACTGTCGTAGTTAACATAAAAAAAACATTATGTGCTGCCACCTAGCAACAGTAACCAAAACTATTATGAAATGTAG
>NW_013908779.1:0-237 GCF_000517525.1 Limulus polyphemus | reverse complement strand
GCCTCTTGTGTGACCTGAACCAATGGTTCATTGCCACTTGTGTGACCTGAACCAATGGTTCATTACCTCTTGTGTGACCTGAACCAATGGTTCATTACCTCTTGTGTGACCTGAACCAATGGTTCATTACCTCTTGTGTGACCTGAACCAATGGTTCATTACCTCTTGTGTGACCTGAACCAATGGTTCATTACCTCTTGTGTGACCTGAACCAATGGTTCATTACCACTTGTGTAA
>NW_013908778.1:0-237 GCF_000517525.1 Limulus polyphemus | reverse complement strand
AATCAAAGTCGAAAAAACCTAAAGTAAAAAAGAATAAAAAGACCGTAATCAAAGTCGAAAAAACCTAAAGTAAAAGGGAATAAAAAGACCTTTATCAGAGTCGAAGAAATCAAGAGTAGGATGAACTAAACAGACCGTGATCAAATCCATCAAAATCTGTTGGATGAAGGATTAAAAAGACCATTATCAAAGTCGAAAATATCTAGTGTAAGAAAGACTAAAAAGACCGTAATCAGT
>NW_013908777.1:0-237 GCF_000517525.1 Limulus polyphemus | reverse complement strand
GAAGAAGTTAAAGACTGGATGTAATGGCATTTTATGAAGACGTTAAAGACTGGGTTTACGTAATAGCGCTTTGTGAAGAAGTTAAAAACTGGGTGTAATGGCGCTTTGTGTAGAAGTTAAAGACTGGGTTTACGTAATAGCGCTTTGTGAAGAAGTTAAAAACTGGGTGTAATGGCGCTTTGTGTAGAAGTTAAAGACTGGGTGTAATCGTGCTTTGTGAATAAATTAAAGCCTAGG
>NW_013908776.1:0-237 GCF_000517525.1 Limulus polyphemus | reverse complement strand
CCGGCTAAGTGATATCAGCTAATTATTGGAGTAACAGTTTTTTAATTCTAATTTATTTTAAAATTTAAAAAAAAGAATACTACTGTACAAAACTTTGTAATAAAATGTTTTCACTTGATTTAATTAAACATTTTATCAGTACACTTCTGGATATTTCCCATATATTATAACTGAAAATTTTCACAAAACACAGTTTATCAGAGTTAATGGTATCTAGTATCCTGATACTAAAGTTTG
>NW_013908775.1:0-238 GCF_000517525.1 Limulus polyphemus | reverse complement strand
GAATGTAAATACGCAAGTATGCAACGAACGTTATTGAAGAAATTTCGAGAAAATCCGTCCAAATGGAACGAAGTACTGGTACAAAACGAAAAACGTTCCATAACTCCTTTAAAACAAACAGTAGGAAGGTAAAACTGTACATATTTCTACGCAACGTTAAAGTGTACCTACATACCAAATTTGGTGAAGAATCATCAATTTAGGACCTTCTGGTAACAAGAAATCGAAAACAATCAGT
>NW_013908774.1:0-237 GCF_000517525.1 Limulus polyphemus | reverse complement strand
CTGTACCAACCTTGGTACCTCTGTGCTGGACTTAACGTAGGATTCAAATTCGAGAGCTCTGGCCATTGCATCCTGCATGGTAAAGGGGTGTGCTTGCTTCACTTGTATCTTAAGTTGTGGACTGTCCAAGGCATCTACGAACTGATCCCTCAGCAACAACTTGAGGAGATCGGGTGGTGCAGTTGGGTAGGCCTTGTGTGCCATGCTCTCCAAGTCTTGTGCCAGCTCTTGCAGGCT
>NW_013908773.1:0-588 GCF_000517525.1 Limulus polyphemus | reverse complement strand
GAGTAAGATGGTGTGTCTGTTAACAATATTAAACCTCTGTTCTTTGTTCAACTTACTTCCATACTTCCAAGAGTAAGATGGTGTGTCTGTTAACAATATTAAACCTCTGTTCTTTGTTCAACTTACTTCCATACTTCCAAGAGTAAGACGATGTGTCTATTAACAATATTAAACCTCTATCTATTGTTCAACTTACATCCATACTTCCAAGGGTAAGATGATGTGTCTGTTAACAATATTAAACCTCTATCTGTTGTTCAACTTACTTCCATACTTCCAAGGGTAAGATGATGTGTCTGTTAACAATATTAAACCTCTGTTCTTTGTTCAACTTACTTCCATACTTCCAAGAGTAAGATGATGTGTCTGTTAACAATATTAAACCTCTACCCATTGTTCAACTTACTTCTAAGGATAGGATTATGTGTCTGTTAACAGTATTAAACTTCTGTTCTTTGTTCAACTTACTTCCATACTTCCAAAGGTAAAATGATGTGTCTGTTAACTGTATTAAACTTCTGTTCTTTGTTCAACTTACTTCCATACTTCCAAGGGTAAGATGATGTGTCTGTTAACAGTATTAAACCT
>NW_013908772.1:0-237 GCF_000517525.1 Limulus polyphemus | reverse complement strand
ATAGTAGAGATCTGAAACTAAAATTGCATTCACTAAATTTTCAGATCTCTGTTAAACTCCTAGTAGAGACCTGAAACTACAACTACATACAATAAATTATCAGATCTCTGTTAAACTCGTAGTAGAGACCTAAAACTAAAATTGCATTTACTGAATTTTCAGATCTCTGTTAAACTCGTAGTAGAGACCTGAAACTACAACTACATACATTAAATTATCAGATCTCTGTTAAACTTC
>NW_013908771.1:0-236 GCF_000517525.1 Limulus polyphemus | reverse complement strand
GGTGCTGGTTTTCTTGCCATTTACATTTACATTTTGTTGATAGCCATTAAAATGTAACACTTTCTTCCTGTTTCTTTTCTTTTTCCATTTGCCACTGGTGCCGGTTTTCTTGCCACTGCTGTAGTCTCTATTCTTGTTTATTTTCTCGTTCTTCTTGTTTCTTTTCTTTTTCTTCTAACAATTTCTGTAATCTCTGTTGTTTATTTTGCTTTTTGAGCAGCCACTGTTGTTGTCTC
>NW_013908770.1:0-367 GCF_000517525.1 Limulus polyphemus | reverse complement strand
TAAGAAGACACAAGATTTTAACGATACTGTGTACTGTCAATAAGAAGACACAAGAATTAATATACTGTGTACTGTCAATAAGAAGACACAAGATTTAACAATACTGTGTACTGTCAGTAAGAAAACACAAGTCAATAAGAAGACACAAGATTTAACAAAACTGTGTACTGTCAATAAGTAGATACACGATTTAACAATACTGTGTACTATCAATAAGAAGACACAAGATTTAACGATACTGTGTACTGTCAATAAAAAGACACAAGATTTAACAATACTGTGTACTGTCAATTAGAAGACACAAGATTTAACAATACTGTGTACTGTCAATAAGAAGACGCAAGATTTATAAATACTGTGTACTATC
>NW_013908769.1:0-237 GCF_000517525.1 Limulus polyphemus | reverse complement strand
GTGTATAATGAAGTACTCAGTCTTTAGTAGAATATTGTTAACAGTGTATAATGAAATACACAGTCTATAGAAGAATATTGTTAACAGTGTATAATGAAGAACACAGACTTTAGAAGAATATTGTTAACATTGTATAATGAAGTACTCAGTCTTTAGAAGAATATTGTTAACAGTGTATAATGAAGTACACAGTCTATAGAAGAATATTGTTAACAGTGTATAATGAAGTACACAGTA
>NW_013908768.1:0-237 GCF_000517525.1 Limulus polyphemus | reverse complement strand
TTCTCTCTTTGTGTGAGGTTTATTATATAACCTGATCTCATATGTCTCGTATTACAAGTTACAATACTGGAAAGTAACGGAAACTAATTTTATCTGGAAAGATGAATAACCCCAAAACTTCTGAGCAAGAGATTATTAATAGTTTGGACAGATCTACCAATGATACTAACATATCGTGTTTTTTACATTAATCGAATGAGTTATCTAGAATATACACAAAATTTTGTGCAGTTCTGA
>NW_013908767.1:0-237 GCF_000517525.1 Limulus polyphemus | reverse complement strand
TAACCATCAGGCAATACCAAACACTGTTCATCTAACCATTAGCCAATACCAAACATAGTTCATCTAACCATCAGGCAATACCAAACATTGTTCATCTAACCATTAGGCAATACCAAACACTGTTCATCTAACCATTAGCCAATACCAAACATTGTTCATCTAACCATTAGGCAATACCAAACACTGTTCATCTAACCATTAGCCAATACCAAACATAGTTCATCTAACCATCAGGCA
>NW_013908766.1:0-235 GCF_000517525.1 Limulus polyphemus | reverse complement strand
GTTTACCACAAAGTGACCAATTATAAGGTTCTCACTAGTATGTTTTCTTTGGTGACTTTTTAATTAACTGTTTGATCCAAGTTGTTTTCCACAAAGTGAACAATTATAAGGGTTCTCACCAGTACGTGTTCTTTGGTGACTTTTTAATTAACTGTTTGATCCAAGTGGTTTTTTCCACAAAGTGAACAATTATAAGGTTTCTCACCAGTATGTTTTGTTTGGTGATTTTTTAATT
>NW_013908765.1:0-237 GCF_000517525.1 Limulus polyphemus | reverse complement strand
CACTACCACTTTACTTATACCATTAACTTGTGTTACACTACCATTATACCGTGAGTCTGACTTACACTACCACTTTACTTACACCATTAACTTGTGTTACACTACCATTATACCGTGAGTCTGACTTACACTACCACTTTACTTACACCATTAACTTGTGTTACACTACCATTATACCGTGAGTCTGACTTACACTACCACTTCACTTACACCATTAACTTGTGTTACACTACCATT
>NW_013908764.1:0-237 GCF_000517525.1 Limulus polyphemus | reverse complement strand
ACGCTGGTATATAAAAGGTAAGGTAAGGTAATGTGTGTGTAGATAATGAGTAATTGATCTGCGGTCGGAGTATTATTGACGTTCGTTGCTATAGCGTTTGTTTAGCGCGATTGTTGAGTGTATCGGTTAAGTTATATTCGGAAAGAATAAACCAGTTTTATTAAGAAAAGACTTGTGTCGTTAAAGTTTCGTCGGAACGAAGTTACGGAAAGTTAATTAACAAACGGAGACGTAACA
>NW_013908763.1:0-236 GCF_000517525.1 Limulus polyphemus | reverse complement strand
AAAGCCCGATTTGCTGGTCATCAGTTTGTAATCGATTACTAGTTAAAAGCCTGATTTGCTGGTCATCAGTTCCTAATTGACATACTAATTGAAAGCCTGATTTGCTGGTCATCAGTTTGTAATCGATTACTAGTTAAAAGCCTGATTTGCTGGTCATCAGTTCCTAATTGACATACTAACTGAAAGCCTGATTTGCTGGTCATCAGTTTGTAATCGATTACTAGTTAAAAGCCTAA
>NW_013908762.1:0-441 GCF_000517525.1 Limulus polyphemus | reverse complement strand
AGGAACAACAGCTTCTGGCTCCATGTGATCACATGGAGCCACGACTGTAGATCGAGCTTCGACAGGTGTAAGCTTGATAACCAACGTAGAGTTTGTAATTTGTGTTTAAATGATGCCCATTTGTACGCGAACTGCGAATTAGTGTGTTTTCGGTGCCATCAACAGGGGCATTTGGCTAGGTTTTGTCCGGGGTTTATTTCGGCGGTTGCAGGCAGGCACAGAGGGCCCTGTGGTCACAGGCATCCGTTCTGCTACTGATCTACCTGACCACATGGAGCCAGAAGCTGTTGTTCCTGGTAAGGATTGTTTTAATAAAAACACTTTTCCCGAGGAGATCAACAACCTTTATCACATAAGGCAAGGAGGGACAAGTGCTGGCAAAGGATACATGTACGTAACATATGCCTAAATAAATACCTGATTCCCTTTTCCGTACTACAG
>NW_013908761.1:0-556 GCF_000517525.1 Limulus polyphemus | reverse complement strand
GGTATCTACTGGAACTTTATTGATATATAAAAGTATCTGCTGGTACTTTAATACATAAAGGTATCTGCTGGTACTTTATTGATACATAAAGGTATCTGCTGGTACTTTAATACATAAAGGTATCTGCTGGTACTTTAATACATAAAGTTATCTGCTGATACTTTATTGATACATAAAGGTATCTGCTGGTACTTTAATACATAAAGGTATCTACTGGAACTTTATTGATATATAAAGGTATCTACTGGTACTTTATTGCTAACAACGTTATCTAAAAGTTACACATTTACATTGTAGTCTGTGATGTACACTATTACCAATAAATACATTGTTGGCATAAATACTACCTACCTACCAGTTTCACCTGGTTCACTGGTGTATTTTGATGTAGATAACTACTCCACTAGTACAAATACTACCTACCAGTTTCACCTGGTTCACTGGTGTATTTTGATGTAGATAACTACTCCAGTAGTACAAATACTACCTACCAGTTTCACCTGGTTCACGGGTGTATTTTGATGTATATAACTACTCCACTAGTACAAATACTACC
>NW_013908760.1:0-235 GCF_000517525.1 Limulus polyphemus | reverse complement strand
CGATAGTGAATGGTAGGTGTTTTATTATTAATGGATAGTGGCTGATAGGTCTTTTACTATAGATAGAGAGTGGCTGGTAGGTCTTTTATTATTGATGGATAGTGACTGGCAGGATCTTTTATTATATATGCATAGTGGCTGGTAGGTCTTTTATTATAGATGGATAGTGACTGGTAGGTCTTTAATAATAAACGGATAGTTATTCGTAGGTTTTTAATGATATATGGATAGTTAC
>NW_013908759.1:0-247 GCF_000517525.1 Limulus polyphemus | reverse complement strand
GGTACACTTTAACGTTGCGTAGTAATATGCAGAATTTTACCTTCCTACTGTTTGTTTTAAAGGAGTTATGGAACGTTTTGCGTTTTGTACCAGTACTTCGTTCCATTTGGACGGATCTTCTCGAAATTTTTTCAAGAACGTTCGTTGCATACTTGCTTATTTACATGCCAAATTCTAGCCTTCTATTATAATTTTTGCGACTTTTGTGGTCGTTTTATGTTACTCTTTTATTGGCTTTTCTGAAAGC
>NW_013908758.1:0-237 GCF_000517525.1 Limulus polyphemus | reverse complement strand
TTATATAATATATACATATATTACTGGATTGGTGGTATGTCCACGCAGTTATGTAATATTTACATATATCACTGGATTGATGGTACGAATATACAGTTATATAATATATACATATATCACTGGATTGGTGGTATGTCCACGCAGTTATAAAATATACACATCATATATCACTGGATTGGTGGTACGTATATACAGTTATATAATATATACATATATCACTGGATTGGTGGTACGTCC
>NW_013908757.1:0-237 GCF_000517525.1 Limulus polyphemus | reverse complement strand
GCACCCAATAGTGCTTTGTCACAGGGCTTAGACTAGACACCTTCTCCCAAGCAGGGCGCAAAACACTTGTTTTTAGAAAATCAATCATTGGCTTCAAATCTTGGTCTTGCTCCTGTTCTGCTTTGATATCCATATTTGGTATCACTTCACCATCATCAACTTCTTCAGTCACTATGACTTCAGCTTGATGACACGTAATTAGTTCAACCTCTCATTTAATAGTTACCGGGTACTTGG
>NW_013908756.1:0-237 GCF_000517525.1 Limulus polyphemus | reverse complement strand
CTAAAGGGGAGAGCCTGCAAGAGCTGGCACAGGACTTGGAGAGCATGGCACACAAGGCCTACCCAACTGCACCACCCGATCTCCTCAAGTTGTTGCTGAGGGATCAGTTCGTGGATGCCTTGGACAGTCCACAACTTAAGATACAAGTGAAGTAAGCACACCCCTCTACCATGCAGGATGCAATGGCCAGAGCTCTCGAATTTGAATCCTACGTTAAGTCCAGCACAGAGGTACCAA
>NW_013908755.1:0-237 GCF_000517525.1 Limulus polyphemus | reverse complement strand
TGTGCAGGGGTTGTTGTAAGTCTTTAATGTGTTGTTAAATCTATTCTGGTACTGGCTGGAGTTGTGATAAGTATTTAATGTGTTTTTGTATCTAATTTGGTACTGGCACGGGTTGTTGAAAATCTTTAATGTGTTGTTGTATCTAATCTGATACTGGCAGGAGTTCTTATAAGTATTTTATTTCTTTTTGTATTTAACCTGGTACTGACACGGGTTGTTGAAAGTCTTTAATGTTTT
>NW_013908754.1:0-237 GCF_000517525.1 Limulus polyphemus | reverse complement strand
CTAAAACTGCCATTTAACAAATAAAACATATACAACAGCTAAAACTGCCATTTAACAAATAAAACATATACAACAGCTAAAACTGCCATTTAACAAATAAAACGTTTACAACAGCTAAAACTGCCATTTAACAAATAAAACATACAAAAGCTAAAACTGCCATTTAACAAATAAAACATACACAACAGCTAAAACTGCCATTTAACAAATAAAACATATACAACAGCTAAAACTGAC
>NW_013908753.1:0-314 GCF_000517525.1 Limulus polyphemus | reverse complement strand
AACCATCTTCTATGCTGCAGTGTTGTAAGTGACAGGTTTCAACCAGCAGAGTTGGCTAACCATCTTCTATGCTGCAGCGCTGTAACTGACAGGTTTCAACCAGCAGGGTTGGCTAACCATCTTCTATGCTGCAGTGTTGTAACTGGCAGGCTTCAGCCAGCAAGGTTGGCTAACCATCTTCTATACTGCAGTGTTGTAAGTGACAGGCTTCAGCCAGCAAGATTGGCTAACCATCTTCTATGCTGCAGTGTTGTAAGTGACAGGTTTCAACCAGCAGGGTTGGCTAACCATCTTCTATGTGGCAGTGCTGTAAC
>NW_013908752.1:0-238 GCF_000517525.1 Limulus polyphemus | reverse complement strand
AAGTCTTGTGTCTTCTTATTACAGTACATATTTTTATTTTTTGTGTCTTCTTATTGACACTACACAGTATTGTTAAATCTTGTGTCTTCTTTTTGATAGTACACAGTATTTTTAAATATTGTGTCTTCTTATTGACAGTACACAGTATTGTTAAATATTGTGTATTCTTATTGACAGTACACAGTATTGTTAAATCTTGTGTCTACTTATTGACAGTACACAGTATTGTTAAATCTTC
>NW_013908751.1:0-264 GCF_000517525.1 Limulus polyphemus | reverse complement strand
AATATAGCATATACATGTAGATACTTTGTATTAAGGTTACTATAATATAGCATGTACGTGTAGATACTTTGTACTGAGGTTACTATAATATAGCATATACATGTAGATACTTTGTACTGTGGTTACTATAATATAGCATATACATGGAGATACTTTGTAATGAGGTTACTATAATATAGCATATACATGTAGATACTTTGTACTGAGGTTACTATAATATATCATATACGTGTAGATACTTTGTACTTAGGTTACTATAATATA
>NW_013908750.1:0-237 GCF_000517525.1 Limulus polyphemus | reverse complement strand
TAAATAATCTGATAACTTTGAAATTACTTGTGCTGTTGGGCTCGGCATGGCCAGATGGATAAGGCACTCGACTCGCAATCTGAGGGTCGCGGGTTCGAATTACCCATCACACCAAACATGCTCGCCCTTTCAGCCGTGGGGGCGTTATAATGTGACGGTCAATCCCACTATTCGTTGGTAAAAGAGTAGCCCAGGACTTGGCGGTGGGTGGTGATGACTAGCTGCCTTCCCTCTAGT
>NW_013908749.1:0-235 GCF_000517525.1 Limulus polyphemus | reverse complement strand
AAAGAGAGAGAAAAAAAGAGGTGAAACTGACCATTATCAGGTTTCGAAACACTTGTAGTTTATTCTTATTAAATCTGATTTATTATTCGCAATGTGCTTTAAATTTCCTTCAAAAATTCAACATAAAGCCGTTGTTCTCTCTTTTATTACACAGCGAGGGCTATCTGCGCTAGCCGTCCCTAATTTAGCAGCGTAACACTAGAGGGAAGGCAGCTAGTCATCACCACCCACCGCC
>NW_013908748.1:0-235 GCF_000517525.1 Limulus polyphemus | reverse complement strand
GTGGCCATTCGGGTTTGTAAACAGATTCAGTCAGAGTCATTTAGTGGCCATTTGGGTTTGTAAACAGATTCAGTCAGAGTCATTTAGTGGCCATTTGGGTTTGTAAACAGATTCAGTCAGAGTCATTTAGTGACCATTTGGGTTTGTAAATGATTCAGTCAAAGGCATTTAGTGGCCATTTGGGTTTGTAAATGGATTCAGTCAGAGGCATTTAGTGGCCATTTGGGTTTGTAAA
>NW_013908747.1:0-237 GCF_000517525.1 Limulus polyphemus | reverse complement strand
ATAATTATATAACAGCCAACCATAATTAACCAATCATTTCTTATATGGAAGTACATGACGACTAATTAACTGATGTTAGAGATAGATACATAATTATATAACAGTCAACTATCTTTAACCAATCAATTGATTATAAGGAAAAACATGACGGCTAACTAACTGATGTTTCAGATAGATACATAATTATATAACAGTCAATCATCTTTAACCTATCAATTGATTATATCGATGTATACG
>NW_013908746.1:0-657 GCF_000517525.1 Limulus polyphemus | reverse complement strand
CACAAGATTTAACGATACTGTGTACTGTCAATAAGACGACACAATATTTAACGATAATGTGTACTGTCAGTAAGAAAACAATATTTAGCAATAATGTGTCCTGTCAATAACAAGACACAAGATTTTACGATACTGTGTACTGTCAATAAGAAGACACAAGATTTAACGATACTGTGTACTGTCAACAAATATTGTGTCTTCTTAAACGATAATGTGTACTGTCAGTAAGAAAACAATATTTAACAATAATGTGTCCTTTCAATAAGAAGTCACAAGATTTTACGATACTGTGTACTGTCAATAAGAAGACACAAGATTTAACGATACTGTGTACTGTCAATAAGAAGACACTTATTGACAGTACACATTATCGTTGAATATTGTGTCTTCTGATTGACAGTACACAGTATCGTTAAATCAAAGAAGACACACGATTTAGCAATACTGTGTACTATCTATAAAAAGACCAAAGATTTAACGATACTGTGTACTGTCAATAAGAAGACACAAGATTTAACGATACTGTGTACTGTCAATAAGAAGACACAAGATTTAACGCTACTGTGTACTGTCAATAAGAAGACAGAAGATTTAACGATACTGTGTACTTTCAGTAAGAAAACACAAGATTTAACAATAATGTGTCCTGTCAATAAG
>NW_013908745.1:0-237 GCF_000517525.1 Limulus polyphemus | reverse complement strand
CATAAAAATTTAACAATACTGTGTACTGTCAATAAGAAGACACAAGATTTAACAATACTGTGTACTGTCGAAAAGAGTACAAAAAATTTAACAATACTGTGTACTGTCAATAAAAAGACACAAGATTTAACAATACTGTGTACTTTCGATAAGAAAACACAAGATTTAACGATACTGTGTACTGTCAATAAGAAGACACAAGATTTAACAATACTGTGTACTAACAATAAGAAGACA
>NW_013908744.1:0-386 GCF_000517525.1 Limulus polyphemus | reverse complement strand
TTTTATGTTTAATCTTTTCCATGTATTTAAGTTACCATTTTATCATCCTTACATCTTAAATCACATATGGTGCTATTAATCATAGTCAGTGATGCAAATTGTGACTTTGAACACGTCTCAATGCACCAACACATTTCTCTAGCTTTCGTTCACCACTATAGATAAAAAATAGAAATCATGAATATCTAAACTCTACTACACCCTTCAAAGTAATGATGCCATGATTATTTAGTATTCTTTATATTAATAGTTTCTGTATGTTTGTTTGTTGTTAAGCGTAAAGATGTAGAATGGGCTATCTGTGCTGTGCCCACCATGAATATCTAAACTCTACTACACCCTTCAAAGTAATGATGCCATGATTATTTAGTATTCTTATATTAATA
>NW_013908743.1:0-237 GCF_000517525.1 Limulus polyphemus | reverse complement strand
TGACGTACTTAACCTATGTCATTAAACTGACGTACATAACCTATGTCGTTAAACTGAGGTACTTAACCTATGTCGTTAAACTGAGGTACTTAACCTCTGTCGTTAAACTAGCTCTATAATTTTAAAAATTAATAATAATTTAATAATCGTCGGTTTGTTTTATTATTCGTCACAGCTATTTGTCAGATTCTGTTCATTTGTATAAAACATTGCAGTATATTTATGTATTAGTAAATT
>NW_013908742.1:0-237 GCF_000517525.1 Limulus polyphemus | reverse complement strand
TGAATATATTGTTTGGTATAATAGTTATGTAATATGGGTAATGTGTTGGGTATAATGGTCATGTAATATGAATATATTGTTGGGTATAATAGTTATGTAATATGGGTAATGTGTTGGGTATAATGGTCATGTAATATGAATATATTGTTGGGTATAATAGTTATGTAATATGGGTAATGTGTTGGGTATAATGGTCATGTAATATGGGTAATCTGTTGGGTATAATAGTCATGTAAT
>NW_013908741.1:0-389 GCF_000517525.1 Limulus polyphemus | reverse complement strand
GAAATCAGAATTATAAGATCTTTTAGTATTATACAATGATTCAAGACACAAGGAATAAAGGAAATCTGAGTTATAAGATCTGTTAGTATTGTATAATGATTCAAGACACAAGGAATACAGGAAATCTGAGTTATAAGATCTGTGAGTATTGTATAATGATTCAAGACACAAGGAATACAGGAAATCTGAGTTATAAGATCCGTTAGTATTGGACAATGATTAAAGACACAAGGAATAAGGTCTTACTACTATGATTTCCTGTATTCCTTTTGTCTTGAATCATTGTCCAATACTAACAGATCTTACAACTATGATTTTCTGTTCGTATTAAACAATGATTCAAGACACAAATCCAATACTAACAGATCTTTTGAATCATTGACACAAGG
>NW_013908740.1:0-445 GCF_000517525.1 Limulus polyphemus | reverse complement strand
GGTCTTATGGCTTGTTATTGATAGTACACAGTATCGTTAAATCTTGTGTCTTCTTATTGACAGTACACAGTATTGTTAAATATTTTGTCTTCTTATTGACAGTACACAGTTTCGTTAAATCTTGTGGCCTGTTATTGATAGTACACAGTATCGTTAAAAGTTTCGTTAAATCTTGTGGCTTGTTATTGATAGTACACAGTATCGTTAAATCTTATGGCTTGTTATTGATAGTACACAGTATCGTTAAATCTTGTGTTTTCTTATTGACAGTACACAGTATTGTTAAATCTTGTGTGTTGTTTTTGATAATACACAGTATTGTTATATATTGTGTCTTCTTATTGACTTTACACAGTATTGTTAAATCTTGTGTCTTCTTATTGAAAGTACACAGTAATGTACTGTCAATAAGAAATTAAAATATTTAACAATAGTATGTACTGTC
>NW_013908739.1:0-237 GCF_000517525.1 Limulus polyphemus | reverse complement strand
GAAGTATTTATTAAGTGGAACATTTCCTTTAAGCATGAACTTTCATAAGGGGTTAGGAAGTATTTATTAAGTGGAACATTTCCATTAAGCATGAACTTTCCTAAGGGTTAGGAAGTATTTATTAAGCGGAACATTTCCTTTAAGCATGAACTTTCATAAGGGGTTAGAAAGTATTTATTAAGTGGAACATTTCCTTTAAGCATGAACTTTCATAAAGGGTTAGGAAGTATTTATTAG
>NW_013908738.1:0-237 GCF_000517525.1 Limulus polyphemus | reverse complement strand
ACCACAAGCGTTGTACCCTAATAAATTACTACTATTAAGCTTTATCCCTAGTAAATTACTACTACAAGCTTTGTCCCTAATAAATTACTACTACAAGCTTTATCTCTAATAAATTACTACTACAAGCTTTATCCCTAATAAATTACTACTACAAGCTTTATCTCTAATAAATTACTACTATAAGCTTCGTCCCTAATAAATTACTACTACAAGCTTTATCTCTAATAAATTACTACC
>NW_013908737.1:0-236 GCF_000517525.1 Limulus polyphemus | reverse complement strand
CTTCTTCCCATTGTATAATAGCAGAGTAACCAAACTGTTGTTTGTATATTTTAATGGCTCTTCTTCCCATTGTATAATAGCAAAGGAACCTAACTGTTGTTTTTATATGTTAATGGCTCTTCTTCCTATTGTATAATAGCAAAGGAACCTAACTGTTGATTTTATATTTTAATGGCTTTTCTTCCCATTGTATAAGAGCAAAGGAACCTAACTGTTGATTTTATATTTTAATAGCC
>NW_013908736.1:0-237 GCF_000517525.1 Limulus polyphemus | reverse complement strand
GTCAATAAAAAGACCAAGATTTAACTATACTGTGTACTGTCAATAAAAAGACCAAGATTTAACTATACTGTGTACTGTCAATAAGAAGACACAAGATTTAACGATACTGTGTACCTTCAATAAGAAGACACAAGATTTAACAATACTGTGTACTGTCAATAAGAAGAAACAAGATTTAGAAATACTGTGTACTATCAATAAGAACACACAAGATTTAACAATACTGTGTACTCTCAA
>NW_013908735.1:0-237 GCF_000517525.1 Limulus polyphemus | reverse complement strand
ATTGTATTAGTACACACACTCATTATTTTTATTAAACTAGTATTCTGTGAAAAATGAGGTTGTATATTTGTTAATTTGATTTGTTACGTATAGGTTGATTACACAGGCCTGCGATGGTTTTATTGTCTTGAAATGTTTACATGTTCTACAGTAATTCCTGTACGCTGAATCCGGAAATGATATCTGTTTTTCTCCTTCATGTACAGATTTTTCACAAAACGACATAACGCAATACAT
>NW_013908734.1:0-235 GCF_000517525.1 Limulus polyphemus | reverse complement strand
GCGTTTTGTACCAGTACTTCGTTCCATTTGGACGAATCTTCTCGAGTTAATTTATGAACGTTCGTTACATACTCACGTATTTACATGCAAAACTCTAGCTTCATATTATCATTTTTGAGACTTTTGTGGTCCTTTTTTTACTACTTTATTGACTTTCTGAAAGAGAATGTGTACTGCAGTGAAGCTTTTTGATATTGTCTCTGTTATAGATTTCTTGCTATCAGAGGATTCTAAA
>NW_013908733.1:0-237 GCF_000517525.1 Limulus polyphemus | reverse complement strand
GTTCTAGAAACGTGGCGTCACGGTGGTCATGTGACTCGCTGACGCAACAATATTCAATATATTAGTAGAATTTGAAACAGTTCCGTCTTTTGCGAAAATTGAGTTACAGTTTGCTGTTCTTCAGCATAATAGATACAAGTGATAGTATATGTCGAAAATAAAGTTGATTATTAGGCTTAAGATATGATACTGTTAGATGTAAATTTAGCCATTGTGACTGGCTCTTTAAGTTATTAC
>NW_013908732.1:0-236 GCF_000517525.1 Limulus polyphemus | reverse complement strand
CCACCAAGATGTCTGGGACGTCTTACCCCCTCCATTGTTGATGGCCTATAGAACAGCAGAGCATGAAGCCACTGGATACACTCCAGCAAATTTGATGTTTGGTCGGGAACTTCGGTTGCCGGTGGACCTGATAACAGGACGTCCACCTTATGAAAAGTTGCCTCAAAATGTGTCAGAGTTCGTGAAAGTGTTATCTGAAAGGATGGATTATATTCATCATCAAGTGCATTCAAACT
>NW_013908731.1:0-591 GCF_000517525.1 Limulus polyphemus | reverse complement strand
AGAAGTTTAATCATATATATATATATATCGATGTCAATGTTTAATCAGAAGTTTTTATTTACCCACTTACAACGATATATACATATATTAAATAAAAACTTCTGATTAAACTAAATAAAAATTTCTGATTAATCACACTCAACTATATACATATACATGATAAAAAAAACTTCCGATTCAACATTCACATCGATATATATATGGATACTTCTGATTAAACATTCACATCGATATATATATAGATATATATATATATATATATATATATATCAATGTCAACTTTTAATCAGAAGTTTTTATTTACCATATATATATATATCGATGTGAATTTTTAATCAGAAGTTTTTATTTACCATATATGTTTATATCGTTGTAAGTGTTTAATCACAAGCTTCAATTTACCATGGATATATATATATTTGTGAATGTTTCATCAGAAGTTTTTATTAACTATATATATATATATCGTGTGAATGTTTATGGTAAATAAAAACTTCTGATGATATATATATTTCTGATTAAAAATTCACATCAAATAAAAACACCATATATATATATCGATGTGAATGTTGAATCAGTAGTTTATATTTA
>NW_013908730.1:0-237 GCF_000517525.1 Limulus polyphemus | reverse complement strand
ATCGTAAAATACAAGTCGGCAACGCTGCTAATTACGATAGAATAAATAAAGTGTAACAGTAAATTTTCTATAGAATGGATCGTAAAATACAAGTCGGCAACGCTGCTAATTATGATAGAATAAATAAGGTGTAACAGTTTAGTTTATATAGAATGGATCATAAAATACAAGTCGGCAACGCTGCTAATTATGATAGAATAAATAAGGTGTAACAGTTTAGTTTATATAGAATGGATC
>NW_013908729.1:0-229 GCF_000517525.1 Limulus polyphemus | reverse complement strand
TTTCAGAAAAACCAATAAAAGAGTAACATAAAACGACCACAAAAGTCGCAAAAATGATAATAGAAGGCTAGAATTTTGCATGTAAATACGCAAGTATGCAACGAACGTTCATATAAAATTTGGAGATGATCCGTCCAAATGGAACGACGTACTGGTACAAAACGCAAAACCTTCCTTCCTACTGTTTGTTTTAAAGAAGATATAGTAAAACCTCTGCATATTACTACGC
>NW_013908728.1:0-238 GCF_000517525.1 Limulus polyphemus | reverse complement strand
AATGATGAGATAGTCTGTAATAACTTGTGTAGAATATTATGATGAGATAGACTGTAATGACTTTTGTAGAATATAATGATGAGATAGACTTTAATAACTTTTGTAGAATATAATGATGAGATAGACTGTAATAACTTGTGTAGAATATAATGATTAGAAAGACTGTAATAACGTGTGTATAATATTATGATGAGTTAAACTGTAATAAATTGTGTAGAATATTACGATGAGTTAAACT
>NW_013908727.1:0-234 GCF_000517525.1 Limulus polyphemus | reverse complement strand
CTGAGCTTTGCAGCTCTCTGCCGCAGGCAGACTGTTTGTCGTCGCGTGAATAATGCGACATTCTGCCTAAGCATGCTTATGCAGCTGGTTCTCGGTCAGAAAGCGTAACAGTCGTACATACTAACAAGCAGAATAATAGTATAGATTATATCAGAAGAATATTGTTGATTTTTTTACAATTGACGCTGCAGTTATAGTAAATGTTCAGCTGTATACTGAATATAGAGTTATTAT
>NW_013908726.1:0-559 GCF_000517525.1 Limulus polyphemus | reverse complement strand
GACAAAACGTTTTTCGTCAATGCAATAATGTCTCAATTTTTGAGTTTTCCGACTCAATAAGCACTATCGGATATTTTTCCATTTGTTTTGCGTCAAAGAAACACTTTTTTCCATTTTCCTAAAAAAATCATATTTTCACCAAAAACCAAAGGCTATATATAGCCCATGTTTTTTCCGAAATTTTGAAAAAAATTGTTTATAGCCCATGTTTTTTCCCAAATTTTGAAAAAAATTGTTTTTCTTCATATTTAAATACAAAGATGCCTTTGATGTAAGATTCTATTTTGAAAGTGTCACATCAAGGGCCTTTTATCAAAATTCCTTATTAGTTATTTCGTAATCTCTTATCCAAATTTCGGTTAGTGTCGACTTTGCTGTTGTTGTTTTTTGTCTTCAATTATATTATAAACAAGGAAGAGCTTTAAGAATAACATCATCCAAAAAAAATTCCAACATATAAAAGGCCATGACGTCTTCTTATCAAATAAACTCCACCTTTTGGATTATTTTACTCTGGGTTAGCGAAAGTGTATTTTCTTTTGGCATTTATAGTGACATA
>NW_013908725.1:0-236 GCF_000517525.1 Limulus polyphemus | reverse complement strand
ATATATGGATAGTGGCTGGTAGGTCTTTTAATACAGATGGATAGTGGCTGGTAGGTCTTTCATTATATACGGATAATGGCTGGTAGGTATATCATTATATATGGATAGTGGCTGGTAGGTCTTTTAATAGAGATGGATAGTGTCTGGTAGGTCCTTTAATACAGATGGATAGTGGCTGGTAGGTCTTTAATACAGATGGATAGTGGCTGTAGGTCTTTTAATACTGATGGATAGTG
>NW_013908724.1:0-414 GCF_000517525.1 Limulus polyphemus | reverse complement strand
GTTGAAACTTGAAGATGGTATTCTTCTCCGGAGATGGGAAACTGCAGATGGGAAAGTGACGACCTGGCAAACGGTTACACCGAGGAAGTTACGGGAAGTTGTGTTGCATCAATCCCATGATACTGTAACAGGAGGACATCTCGGAGTTAAGAAAACATTGAGTCACCAACGACACAGATTTTACTGGATAGGTATGAGACAAGATGTGGAAGAATGGTGCAGAACATGCAGTACATACTTCATTGGAGCACGTCCCTTATGCTTGGGTCTCCTTTTAGCACAATTATATCAAGTTGGTGCACCAATGGAAAGAGTAGCCGTCGACATTGCTGGTCCTCTGCCCCAAACTCGTGCTGGAAACAAGTACATTTGTGTGGTGATGGATTATTTCACCAAGTGGCCTCAGGCATATGC
>NW_013908723.1:0-237 GCF_000517525.1 Limulus polyphemus | reverse complement strand
CTATAGCTTATGCATGTGCTGTGCTATTACTTACTGAAGTTCTAACCTCTGTATATAGCAGAATTTCTCTGTATCCTGGCGAGTATCCAAATAGGACACAGCATCTCCACAGGTAATGAGGTGCTCCTATTGGATGCTTGCAGGCAAGTTCTGGGCTGATCTGGTACCACACCCAAAAACCCTCAGGCTATTGGTCATGGGCAACTGCTGTTAGCCGGCTGCCTACTTGATTGTACT
>NW_013908722.1:0-237 GCF_000517525.1 Limulus polyphemus | reverse complement strand
GTAAGTGGCTATTGTTCGGGACGAATAATACTAAGGAAGGGGCAATGTTACGACAGTGAAAGTCACGTGACCCTGGTAATACGTCATGAGATTCTCGAAGGATCTTGACTTTTCGTGGCAACTCTAGTCTTTTCTAGGCGCCCTCTTTTTTGTATATAAAATAATTTGCAGATAAAGAGATAATTGAAATAATCGAGTCAAGCGAGCAGTATGCACCATAAGTAAAGTGTGCAAATC
>NW_013908721.1:0-237 GCF_000517525.1 Limulus polyphemus | reverse complement strand
CATGGCCTTTTATATGTTGGAATTTTGTTTGACTGATATTATTCTTAAAGCTCTATTTTGTTTATAATATAATTGAAGACAAAAAACAACAACAACAGTAAAATCGACACTAACCGAAATTTTGATAAGAGATTATGAAATAACTAGGGGGAATTTTCTTAAAGGATATCTATTTTGAAAGTCTTACATCAAGGGCATCTTTGTATTGAAATATGAAGAAAAACAATTTTTTCCAAG
>NW_013908720.1:0-236 GCF_000517525.1 Limulus polyphemus | reverse complement strand
GTAATAACTAACCTTTCATGCATCATGATGTATGGCAATTTGATATCATTAAAAATATATATTTAAAATGTCTACAAACGTAATAACTAACCTTTCATGCACCTGATGTATGGCAATTTGATATCATTAAAAATATATATTTAAAATGTCTACAAACGTAATAACTAACCTTTCATGCACCCTGATGTATGGCAATTTGATATCATTAAAAATATATATTTAAAATGTCTACAAAT
>NW_013908719.1:0-237 GCF_000517525.1 Limulus polyphemus | reverse complement strand
TATGGCTGCATTCATGAAGTTCCTTGCTTCAAGTATTTAAAATGGGGTCCAGTTTTCACTTTCGTTGATGTTTTAAAAGTTGAGAAGTTTGATCTAATTTACTCGTATAAGTTTTGCTAAAATCACACAAAAATTCATAATTATTATAGAGTAAAATATAAAAACAAATATATTTCATGAAGCAATTCAAACGCATTGTCTTACCTTAAAATACTTCGTGAGCTTCGTCGTTCGCTA
>NW_013908718.1:0-324 GCF_000517525.1 Limulus polyphemus | reverse complement strand
TCAAAACGACTTGGAAAATGAACCAACAGTAAGTTAGATGTAGGAAACACACAAAAACGACAAAAAACTCAACAGAACGAAACACATGCGATTCAAAATTTGAAAATGAAATGTACTTCTGACAAACACGTAAAACGCACGATTGTTTGCAAAGATAATTAACCTTGTCCCTATTGAATTTTCAACTATTCTACATTCAAAAACAAGAGTTTAGTTATTAAAAATGCGATAATGCAGACTGAAGTTGGAAGATTCGGGAAAAGTCAATGACATGGAACCAGCTTTTTCTCATTGCTGGTGTAGTATGATGCTGCACGTCTATAG
>NW_013908717.1:0-237 GCF_000517525.1 Limulus polyphemus | reverse complement strand
TTTACATTGACACAGATATATATATATATATACAGTATTGAACAAAAAGATCACATGACCGGATACTGCTGCAAAACTTAGAAGAGGTATCTTGGCACCCCAGGGTGTTGGTTTAGAGTAGGGTTGTTTTGTTCAATTAAGATGGATTCCTTGATTTTTCGTTTGTTTATGTTTGGTTCTTTGTTTAAAATTACCGTGTTTTTAATAGATATACTATGGTTTATTGAGTTGCAATGG
>NW_013908716.1:0-237 GCF_000517525.1 Limulus polyphemus | reverse complement strand
TATGCGAATATTGAACACCAAAAACAATGGCTCATTCCTAGACAAAAACCACTTCCGACCCCAAAACCTGGACTCCATCTGCAGAAAGTGATGCTTTGCATTTGGTGGGACATCAAAGGAGTAATTCAATTCGAACTCCTCAATCCACAGCGAACTGTCAATGCTGGGATCTGTAGTCAGCAACTGTAACGTTTAAATCAAGCTCTTCATCAGAAACTTCCCTCACTCGTCAATCGG
>NW_013908715.1:0-597 GCF_000517525.1 Limulus polyphemus | reverse complement strand
TAGTCCACATTATCGTTAAATATTGTGTCTTCTTATTGACAGTACACAGTATCGTTAAATCTTGTGTCCTACTGTGTACTGTCAATAAGAGGACACAAGATTTCACAATAATGTGTCCTGTCAATAAAAACACAAGATTTAACAAAAGACTCAAGATTTAACGATACTGTGTACTGTCAATAAGAAGACACAATATTCATCGATAATGTGTACTGTCAGTAAGAAAACACAAGATTTAACAATAATTTGTCCTGTCAATAAGAAGACAGAAGATTTAACAATACTGTGTACTATCTATAAAAAGACACAAGATTTAACGATACTGTGTACTGTCAATAAGAAGACACAAGATTTAACGATACTGTGTACTGTCAATAAGAAGCTTATTGACAGTACACAGTATCGTTAAATCTTGTGTAACGATACTGTGTACTGGTAATAAGAAGACACAAGATTTAACGATACTGTGTACTGTCAATAAGAAGAAATCTTGCTTGTGTCTTCTTATTGACAGTACACAGTATCGTTAAATCTTGTGTCTTCTTATTGACAGTACACAGTATCGTTAAATCTTGTGTCTTCTTATTGACCAGTACA
>NW_013908714.1:0-579 GCF_000517525.1 Limulus polyphemus | reverse complement strand
TTTTGACCAGAAGTTAATGACAATAAAAATGATTATTGTCATTAACTTCTGGTCAAAACGATTATTTCATTATCTTCTGGTCAAATCGATTATTGTCATTAACTTCTGATCAAAACGAGGTTTTGACCAGAAGTTAATTGATTATTGTCCGATTATTGTCATTAACTTCTGGTCAAAACGATTATTGTCATTATCTTCTGGTCAAAACGATTATTGTCATTAACTTCTGATCAAAACGATTATTGTTATTAACCTCTGATCAAAACGATTATTGTCATTAACTTCTGATCAAAACGATTATTGTCATTAATTTCTGATCAAAACGATTATTGTCATTAACTTCTGATCAAAACGATTATTGTCATTAACTTCTGGTCAAAATGATTATTGTCATTAACTTCTGGTCAAAACGATTATTGCCATTATCTCTGGTCAAATCGATTATTGTCATTAACTTCTGATCAAAATGATTATTGTCATTAACTTCTGGTCAAAACGATTATTGTCATTATCTTCTGGTCAAAACGATTATTGTCATTAACTTCTGATCAAAACGATTATTGTCATTAACTTCTGGTC
>NW_013908713.1:0-383 GCF_000517525.1 Limulus polyphemus | reverse complement strand
TTATTTTGATGTAGCACTGTTTACACTTATTAGAAGAGTTTCTCTAGTTATTTATACAGTTATTTTGATGTAGCACTGTTTAAACTGATTAGAAGAGTTTCTCTAGTTATTTATACAGTTATTTTGATGTAGCACTATTTACATTTTATTAGAAGAGTTTCTCTAGTTATTTATACAGTTATTTTGATGTAGCACTGTTTAAACTGTTATAGAAGAGTTTCTCTAGTTATTTATACAGTTATTTTGATGTAGCACTGTTTAAACTGTTATAGAAGAGTTTCTCTAGTTGTTTATACAGTTATTTTGATGTAGCACTGTTTACACTGATTAGAAGAGTTTCTCTAGTTATTTATACAGTTATTTTGATGTAGTACTGTTTACTG
>NW_013908712.1:0-237 GCF_000517525.1 Limulus polyphemus | reverse complement strand
GTTATTTGGTACAACAACTCCACGAATACCTAGATGTAACTCTAGTTACCGAATTTATAACCACCATACTCATCTTTAGCCTTACTTGGTACAACTACTCATTGAACACCTAGGTGTAACTTTAGATACAAAATTTATAACCACCATTCTTATCTTTAGCCTGACTTGGTACAACTACTCCAGGAACACTTAGGTTTAACTCTAGTTACCGAATTTATAACCCCATACTCATCTTTA
>NW_013908711.1:0-237 GCF_000517525.1 Limulus polyphemus | reverse complement strand
TTATTGTTGAAAAACTCTCCAACATTCCCTACAACAAAACTCAACTCACGAACAAAATTGATACTAATAAACCCAACAACAGTACATTACACTGCAGTTTACCTTTTGTTCCGGAAACCAGCTCAAGAATTATTCACACTTGGAAAAAACTAGCCATTAAACACAATATTCCTGTCAACGTCAAATTCTCACAGTTGTTTTCTCTTTACGCTAAAGTTCGTTAATAATATCAAATTT
>NW_013908710.1:0-237 GCF_000517525.1 Limulus polyphemus | reverse complement strand
AATACTGCCCTGGTATACAGACACACTAATACTGCCCTGGTATACAGACACACTAATACTGCCCTGGTATACAGACACACTAATACTGCCCTGGTATACAGACACACTAATACTGCCCTGGTATAACGACACACTAATACTGCCCTGGTATACAGACACACTAATACTGCCCTGGTATAACGACACACTAATACTGCCCTGGTATACAGACACATTAATACTGCCCTGGTATAAAGG
>NW_013908709.1:0-237 GCF_000517525.1 Limulus polyphemus | reverse complement strand
AGATAATTACCACATAAAGTATAGTTTCCAGATCGTTAAATAATTACCACACAAAGTATTGTTTCCAGATCGTTAGATAATTACCACATAAAGTATAGTTTCCAGATCGTTAAATAATTACCACACAAAGTATAGTTTCCAGATCGTTAAATAATTACCACATAAAGTATTGTTTAAAAGTCTTTAAATAATTACTACATAAAGTATTGTTTCCAGATCGTTAAATAATTACCACAC
>NW_013908708.1:0-237 GCF_000517525.1 Limulus polyphemus | reverse complement strand
ACTTATTGGTGGTATTTTTCTTTCACTGGCTCCTCAGATGTCCTTGCTCCCCACAGTTCCAACAGCCTTTCTTGGTAGCAGCCTTTACTGCTGTATCGTCTCCTCTGTGTTGAAGTTGCCAACATTGAGCTCTCTTGTGCCCAGGTTTGTTACAGTGCCAGCAAAGTCCCTCAAACTTCTCTGAAAGCTGACCTTTTCTGGCCTTGATTCCAGATGACTGTGCCAACCTCGGTACTT
>NW_013908707.1:0-236 GCF_000517525.1 Limulus polyphemus | reverse complement strand
AGTGTACCTACATACCATATTTGGTGAAGAATCATCAATTTAGGACCCTCTGGTAACAAGAAATCGAAAACAATCAGTAACCTAAAGATTCACTGCAGTAGACATACGCTTTCAGAAAAGCCAATAAAAGAGTAACATAAAACGACCACAAAGTCGCAAAAATGATAATAGAAGCTAGAATTTTGCATGTAATACGCAAGTATGCAACGAACGTTTCTTAGAAAAAATTTCGAGAA
>NW_013908706.1:0-237 GCF_000517525.1 Limulus polyphemus | reverse complement strand
TACCATCCTTACGAGTGGAGATCTGTTGAACAGCTGAAACTCCTTGGCTGGAAAGACCAGCAAGGATCTCTGACTCGGGGATAGACTTCAAGTTCCTCTCAACAATAACTCCTCGTGATGAATTCAAGGAAGCATGGGAGGAATCTCAATAGGTATATTCCCAATGGCCCTTGAATTCAAGAGGAGTTCACTGTGTTTAGCTGTGGATGTTTCGACCAAGATGTCTCCAGAACAGAG
>NW_013908705.1:0-236 GCF_000517525.1 Limulus polyphemus | reverse complement strand
TGTTAGACACATTTAGAGTATAAGTATTGTGGTGTTAGCCGCATTTATAGGATGAGCATTGTGGTTGGTTAAATACATTTAGAGGATGAGTATTGTGGTGTGTTAGACACGTTTAGAGGATGAGTATGGTGGTGTGTTGGACATGTTTAGAGGATGAGTATTGTGGTGTGTTAGACACGTTTATAGGATGAGTATTGTTGTGTGTTAGACACATTCAGAATATAAGTATTGTGGTC
>NW_013908704.1:0-237 GCF_000517525.1 Limulus polyphemus | reverse complement strand
CTCTTGGTTTTTTGTGAGACAACGTTATACTCTTAGTTTCTTATGTGACAACGTTATTTTCTTGGTTTCTTGCGAGACAACGTTATCCTCTTGGTTTATTGTGAGACAACGTTATCCTCCTGGTTTATTGTGAGACAACGTTATCCTCCTGGTTTCTTGTGATACAACGTTATCCTCTTGGTTTCTTGTGAGACAACGTTATCCTCTTGATTTCTTATGTGACAACGTTATCCTCTT
>NW_013908703.1:0-237 GCF_000517525.1 Limulus polyphemus | reverse complement strand
GGTTTCATGGGACTCTGTGAAATAGAATCGGGTCACGGGCCCGTAAGCCAGCGCCTAGCGACAACTCTGAAACGGAGTCTTCACAATATTTATTATTCAATTTGTTGTGTATCACGGACTCAGACTGTTCATCTGTTTTATTGTAACGGATTTATTATTATGTATTTATTTTAATATCGATGTTTGCTTGAATAAAATTTATATTTACAAATGTACATAACTTATACAGTTAAATAT
>NW_013908702.1:0-295 GCF_000517525.1 Limulus polyphemus | reverse complement strand
TTAAAAGACCTACCAATCACTATCAATCTGTATTAAAAGACCTACAAGCCACTACCCATCTATCATAAAAGACTTACCAGTTACCATCCATCTATATTAAAAGACCTACCAGCCACTATTCATGTATAATGAAAGACATACCAGCCACTATCCATCTGTATTAAAAGACCTACCAGTCACTATCCATCTGTATTAAAAGACCTACCAGTCACAATCCATCTATAATAAAATACCTACCAGTTACCTACCATCTATATTAAAATACCTACCAGCCACTATCTATCTATAATAAAAC
>NW_013908701.1:0-230 GCF_000517525.1 Limulus polyphemus | reverse complement strand
AGACTAGATGTTTTCGACCTTGATAACGGTCTTTTAAATTCTTTTTTCACCGTATTTTAATAACTTTTATAATGGTCTTTTTAGTCCTTCTTAAACTAGATTTTATCGACTACCATAACTGTCTTTTTAAGCCTTTTTTAGACAAGATTTTTTTTACATATAACTTTCTTTTTATTCTTTCTTACACTAGTTTTTAATGATTTTCTTAATTGTAGTTTTAGTCCTTCTTG
>NW_013908700.1:0-238 GCF_000517525.1 Limulus polyphemus | reverse complement strand
TAGTAGTAATCCATTTTCTTCAGAAGATTTAGAACTTTCTACTTACTAATGGATTTTTAGGTGTCTATTTAAGGTCTGGAGTAGTAATCCATTTTCTTCAGAAGATTGTAGAACTTTGTACTTACTAATGGATTTTTAGGTGTCTATTTAAGGTCTGGAGTAGTAATCCATTTTCTTCAGAAGATTGTAGAACTTTCTACTTACTAATGGATTTTTAGGTGTCTATTGAAGGTCTGGG
>NW_013908699.1:0-237 GCF_000517525.1 Limulus polyphemus | reverse complement strand
AATAAGAAGACACAAGATTTAACAATAATGTGTCCTGTCAATAAGAAGACACAAGATTTAACGATACTGTGTACTGTCAATAAAAAGACTCAAGATTTAACGATACTGTGTACTGTCAATAAGAAGACACAAGATTTAACGATACTGTCTACTGTCAATAAGAAGACACAAGATTTAACGATACTGTGTACTGTCAATAAGAAAACACAAGATTTAATGATACTATGTACTTTGAAT
>NW_013908698.1:0-237 GCF_000517525.1 Limulus polyphemus | reverse complement strand
GATGACCTAATAAATATTTTAACACACAGGGATATTGGATTTATGAAGTTTGATACAAAAGGCTCAGCATTTGTAACACATGCAGACTGCACATAGATTGTTAAAGTTGGAGCACATGAATTTCAAGATAAAGAACGCCCATTTGATGCCAAAGATGGGCATTCTATGACTGCATTTTGGTTCAAACGACGCCTTCTGAATAGACAAGAGGTCAATCGTTCCTGGTTGGTGTATTAA
>NW_013908697.1:0-755 GCF_000517525.1 Limulus polyphemus | reverse complement strand
AAACCATTGAAAGTGTAGAGACAATGTAAACCACACAAAGAACTGAAAGATGAGATACTGGATAATGGCCACTATGATAAACAATTGAAAGTGTAGAGACAATGTACACCACACAAAGGACTGAAAGATGAGATACTGGCCACTATGGTAAACAACTGAAAGTGTAAAGACAATGTACACCACATAAAGGACTGAAAAAGGATGAGATATTGGCCACTATGGTAAAGGTGTGCATTGTCTCTACACTTTCAATGGGACCATAATGGCCAGCATCTCATCTTTCAATCCTTTTTGTTTTCAGTCCTTTATGTGGTGTACATTGTCTTTACACTTTCAGTTGTTTACCATAGTGGCCAGTATCTCATCTTTCAGTCCTTTGTGTGGTGTACATTGTCTCTACACTTTCAATTGTTTATCATAGTGGCCATTATCCAGTATCTCATCTTTCAGTTCTTTGTGTGGTTTACATTGTCTCTACACTTTCAATGGTTTGATGAGATATTGGCCACTATGGTAAACAATTGAAAGTGTAGAGACAATGTGCACCACACAAAGGATTGAAAGATGAGATACTGGCCACTATGATAAACAATTGAAAGTGTAAAGACAAGGTTCACCACACAAAGGACTGAAACATGAGATACTGGATACTGGCTGCTATGATAAACAACTGAAAGTGTAGAGACAATGTACACCACACAAAGGACTGAAAGATGAGATATTTGATACTGGCCACTATGATAAACAACTGAAAG
>NW_013908696.1:0-443 GCF_000517525.1 Limulus polyphemus | reverse complement strand
TTTAACAATACTGTGTACTCTCAATCAGAAGACACAAGATTTAACAATACTGTGTACTGTCAATAAGAAGGATTGTTAAATCTTGTGTAGTATCGTTAAATCTTGTGTCTTCTTATTGACAGTACACAGTATCGTTAAATCTTGTGTCTTCTTATTTTCAGTACACAGTGTCGTTATATCTTGTGTCTTCTTATTGACAGTACACAGTATCGTAAATCTTGTGTCTTCTTATTGACAGTACACAGTATCGTTAAATCTTGTGTCTTCTTATTGACAGTACACAGTATCGTTAAATCTTGTGTCTTCTTATTGACAGTACAGTGTACTATCACTAACAAGATACAAGATTTAACGATACTGTGTACTGTCAATAAGAAGACACATGATTTAACAATACAATCTTGTGTCTTCTTATTGACAGTACACATAACGATACTGTGTAC
>NW_013908695.1:0-236 GCF_000517525.1 Limulus polyphemus | reverse complement strand
ACTCTTTCCATTGGTGCACCAACTTGATATAACTTCATTGGTGCACGTCCCTTATGCTTCGGGTCCCCTTTTAGCACAACATGTACTGCATGTTCTGCACCATTCTTCAACATCTTGTCTCATACCTATTCAGTACAATCTCTGTCGTCAGCGACTCAATGTCTTCTGAACTCCGAGATGTTACAGTATCGTGGGATTGACGCAGCACAACTTCCCATAACTTTCTCGGTATAACC
>NW_013908694.1:0-236 GCF_000517525.1 Limulus polyphemus | reverse complement strand
GGCTGAGTTAGTCGGGGCCACTGTATAAGATATTACCTAATCAAGAGGATAACTGAGTTACTCTGGGCTACTGTATAAGATATTACCTAATCAAGAGTAAAGCTGAGTTACTCGGGGCTACTGTATACGATATTACCTAATCAAGAGTAAGACTGAGTTACTTGGAGCTACTGTGTAAGATATTACCTAATCAAGAGTAAAACTGAGTTACTCTGGGCTACTGTATAAGATATTAC
>NW_013908693.1:0-237 GCF_000517525.1 Limulus polyphemus | reverse complement strand
TCACAGCAGTTGCCCATGACCAATAGCCTGAGGGTTTTTGGGTGTGGTGCTGGAACAGTCCAAAACTTGCCTCTAAGCAGCCAATAGGAGCACAGCACTATTTGGGGGTGATGCTGTGTCCTATTTGGTTTCTCGCCTGGAGACAAGAAAAATCTGCTTTATAAACCCATGTCTCAGGAGGGAAAGGCAGTTCGTCCGGCAGTTCGTCCAGGAGTTCCTCCAGAGCTCCTCCAGAGA
>NW_013908692.1:0-237 GCF_000517525.1 Limulus polyphemus | reverse complement strand
TTAGATCCACCTATTAAACAACAATTTTGACCTAACTGACGTTACTGTTAAACAATGCTTTAGATCCACCTATTAAACAACAATTTTGATCTAACTGACGTTACTGTAAAAGATCTACCTATTAAACAACAATCTTTACCTAACTGACGTTACTGTTAAACATTGCTTTAGATCTATCTATTAAACAACAATCTTGATCTAACTGACGTTTTTGTTAAACATTGCTTTAGATCCACC
>NW_013908691.1:0-237 GCF_000517525.1 Limulus polyphemus | reverse complement strand
ATCAACCATTACACCAAGATCCTTCTTTCATGATACTTATACTTCAAATTATGAAACTTACATGCATTATCTTGCATTTATTATAATTAAAACCCATCTGCCTTTTATTTGCCCAACTCACCAAATGATCTAAATCCTTTTGTAAATCAGGAGCATCCTCTTCACAGCGAGCAACACCCAAGATCTTAATATCATCAGAAAATTTAAGTAATTTATTGACCATTCCTTCATCTTTGT
>NW_013908690.1:0-237 GCF_000517525.1 Limulus polyphemus | reverse complement strand
ATTAGTAACTTAAGGAAATATGTGTATTTTTTACGTAAAATGTCAGGAAAAGTAAGAATAAAGTGAGATACGCAAGAAAATACCATGTTAAAACTGTTTATGTATACAGCACTGTTGAAAAGTGTCATTCTTTACATTTTATGGTGTTAATTCGTCCATGCCGTTAAAGAGTGTACATTTCACCGCTATGGTAATGCTTCACTGATCCTTGTTGACAACTGAATGAGCCAGGGTGGG
>NW_013908689.1:0-235 GCF_000517525.1 Limulus polyphemus | reverse complement strand
GTGGGAAGCCTATAGAGCACAATTTGAGCTACTGGTAGAGATGAACGGACGGACAGAGGTGCAGAAAGCAGTATATCTGGCAACGAGCTTGAATGGACAACCACTGGAAATACTTGGACAGTTGTCAGCAGCCAACAGACACAACTATAGAGCACTGGTAGCTGCTCTAGATTTCAGGTACGAAACCCAAAAATCAGTCAGAAGTCTACAGGGCTAGGTTTAGGACGAGAGTCCG
>NW_013908688.1:0-237 GCF_000517525.1 Limulus polyphemus | reverse complement strand
CATTGAACATTTTAACCACATATATTGATGCAGTATCTGAATTTCAAGTTTAGAATGTAACTTTTAAAATTCATTTAATTAAAAACTGTTAAGTAAGTGCCATAATTTCAACCTGTAATTAAATCTTTAATTTTCCAATAAGTTGTTATTTTTAGAACATTTTATCTACCAATCTCGAAAAACACATATGCAACATGCTTTCCAATCTTAAGTTATTAACACAGTATATACTTGACC
>NW_013908687.1:0-236 GCF_000517525.1 Limulus polyphemus | reverse complement strand
ACTGGTATTGAACATGAACTTCTGAAACTTATTGAGATATATGCTTTTGCCTTTAATAAACGTGATGTTTAAGAATTCAACAACACTAATACCATGAGTAAATTTTACTCTAATGTATAAAAGTAATTGATATCTCGAAACAAATGTGCTACGCATGACCTATACCTTATGGTCTATGATGTTTATATTTGAAATGCTTCAGGAACTTTACGAGTCCTTCGTCCAAAGTATTATTT
>NW_013908686.1:0-572 GCF_000517525.1 Limulus polyphemus | reverse complement strand
CTCAGTTTTTATATTTGTGTACGTGATTTTATAACATCCACTGTCTTCCACAACATAACATTTGGGTCAGTTTGTATATTTGTGTACGTGATTTTATAACATCCACTGTCTTTCACAACATAACATTTGGGTCAGTTTTATATTTGTGTACGTGATTTTATAACATCCCCAAATGTTATGTTGTGAAAGACAGTGGATGTTATAAAATCACGTACACAAATATATAAACTGACCCAAATGTTATGTTGTGGAAGACAGTGGATGTTATAAAATCACGCACGTAAAAGTCACGTACACAAATATACAAACTGAGCCAAATGTTATCATGTGAAAGACAGTGGCTGTTATAAAATCACGCACACAAATATAAAAACTGAGCCAAATGTTATGTTGTGAAAGACAGTTCAGTTTATATATTTGTGTACGTGATTTTATAACATCCACTGTCTTCCACAACATAACATTTGGGTCAGTTTGTATATTTGTGTACGTGATTTTATAACATCCACTGTCTTTCACAACATAACATTTGGCTCAATTTATATATTTGTGTACGTGATTTTATAACATCT
>NW_013908685.1:0-329 GCF_000517525.1 Limulus polyphemus | reverse complement strand
TGTAGACCACAATCATAACGAACTGTTGAAGGTGTATGTAGACCACAATACATTATGATTGTTGAAGGTGTATGTAGACCACAATCATAATGTATTGTTGAAGGTGTATGTAGACCACAATCATAATGTATTGTTGAAGGTGTATGTAGACCACAATCATAATGTATTGTTGAAGGTATATGTAGACCACAATCATAACGAACTGTTGAAGGTGCATGTAGAACACAATCATAATGTATTGTTGAAGGTGTATGTAGACCACAATCATAACGAACTGTTGAAGGTGTATGTAGAACACAATCATAATGTATTGTTGAAGGTGTATGTAG
>NW_013908684.1:0-495 GCF_000517525.1 Limulus polyphemus | reverse complement strand
GTCTCTATGTACCACGTAAATATCCATTTACGTGGTACATAGAGACTGTCATGTAACGTGTTCACTGTAGTAACTGTTTTACATTGTAGGAATTTTAGTATGGTACATAGAGACTGTCATGTAACGTGTTCGATGTAGTAACTGTTTTACACTGTAGGAATAGTAGTAGTAACTACTGTAGTAACTGTTTTACACTGTAGGAATAGTAGTAGTAACTACTGTAGTAACTGTTTTACACTGTAGGAATAGTAGTAGTAACTCAGTTACTACAGTGTAAAGCAGTTACTACAGTAGTTACTACTACAATTCCTACAGTGTAAAACAGTTACTACAGTAGTTACTACTACTATTCCTACAGTGTAAAACAGTTACTACTACTATTCCTACAGTGTAAAACAGTTACTACTACTATTCCTACAGTGTAAAACAGTTACTACAGTAGTTACTACTACTATTCCTACAGTGTAAAACAGTTACTACAGATCTTGCTACAAT
>NW_013908683.1:0-386 GCF_000517525.1 Limulus polyphemus | reverse complement strand
AATGGAGAGGACAGGAAAAGGGTAGAAGACAATAATGTCATCAGAGATGGTGACATTATAGTTCCATAAAGTGTCACCAAAGGGCACGTTGCCAATGGATAGACATGACGTCAATGTTTCCAATATAGAAACTAAAATTATAGTTAGTATTTCACATGAAAATTGGTTGTGTATTTTCTTGTCCTTTATCATAAAAAACAATATTTTGTCAAGAACAATTATATGGATAAAGACAAAGTAGATAAAAAGTAAGATTGTCGTAAGTCTGCATGTTAAATAAGCGTATTTTTCAGGACAATAAGTGATTTACACTGCCTCATTCAAATAATGGATAATGTGTATGTTATGTGACGGATTTAGTATTCTTTATTTATTTTAATATCGAA
>NW_013908682.1:0-238 GCF_000517525.1 Limulus polyphemus | reverse complement strand
TGACTTTACGGATAAAATGTGGTCGGCGAGGTAAGCCAAAAGTGGTGCATGCCAAAAGGCTTTGGCGTTATCACGGTCCAGGACATTTCACTTGGGACGAAGTAGAAAACAGAACAAATGATGCTGCTGAAGACGTGCCACCTGAAGAAGCCACCATCGAAGAAGAAACTCAACTCAGTTTTGAGAAGGGAAATGGTGAAGCGCTTGGTGAAGTTACTACCACTGATGTGACTGTTAC
>NW_013908681.1:0-237 GCF_000517525.1 Limulus polyphemus | reverse complement strand
GATGTAGGTACAATTCGCTTAACGGGGAGCTAGCTAGCTAGCTTTGTCCTTCGTTATTCACCAGCCACACACGCCGAGTTTTCCACCAGTGACGTTATGTAATGTTTTCGTAAAAATACTAATGTCCGATGAGAATCCACTGAAGTTAAAGGAGTTGTAATATTCGAACTTTGTAAATGCTCCTGGTCAAAGATATGAAGTTTTCCGATTGATAACCGTTATAACAATTACAGTTAT
>NW_013908680.1:0-237 GCF_000517525.1 Limulus polyphemus | reverse complement strand
TTCAGGACCCTCTGGTAACAACAAATCGAGAAACAATCGTTAACAAAAAGCTTCACTGCAGTACACATACGTTTTAATGGAAGCCAATAAAAGAGTAACATAAAACGACCACAAAATTCGTAAAACTAAAACTAGAAATCTAGAGTTTTGTATGTAATTTCGCAAGGTTGACGTGAACCTACATTAAAAAATTCAAAAAGATTCGTCTAAATGGGACAAAGTACTGGTACAAAATGC
>NW_013908679.1:0-237 GCF_000517525.1 Limulus polyphemus | reverse complement strand
CGAATCAAGATTCACTCAATTTTCGGACAGTGGAAGGATATGGGTATGGAGAATGCCTCACCAAGAGTTTTGGCTCAATGGATTGCAGCCAACTGTGAATCATGGTGGTTTCAACATGATGGTTTGGGGAGCTGTTTGGGTTGGTGGGAGATCGAGCTTAGTGGAGTGCGTTGGCAACATAAATTTTACGAAATACATCGAAATATTGGAGGAAGGACTCTTGCCACTTTATTCCTC
>NW_013908678.1:0-237 GCF_000517525.1 Limulus polyphemus | reverse complement strand
AAATGTCTTTAATATCTAATGTTGTTTAATGTTGGTCTTTGACATTGGTATGTTACTACCTGTTTAAATGTCGTTAATATCTACTGTTGTTTAATGTTGGCCTTTGACACTAGTATGTTACTACCTGTTTAAATGTCGTCAATATCTACTGTTGTTTAATGTTGGTCTTTGACACTGGTATGTTACTACCTTTTAAATGTCGTTAATATCTACAGTTGTTTAATGTTGGTCTTTGAC
>NW_013908677.1:0-232 GCF_000517525.1 Limulus polyphemus | reverse complement strand
TGTACTGATCCCTCAGCAACAACTTGAGGAGATTGGGTGGTGCAGTTTGGGTAGGCCTTGTGTGCCATGCTTTCCAAGTCCTGTGCCAGCTGTCCTAAACCTAGCCCTGTAGACTTCTGACTGATTTTGGGTTCCGTACCTGAGTTCTAGAGCTGCTACCAGTGCTCTATAGTTGTGTCTGTCGGCTGCTGACAACTGTCCAAGTATTTCCAGTGGTTGTCCCTTCAAGCTC
>NW_013908676.1:0-253 GCF_000517525.1 Limulus polyphemus | reverse complement strand
TTTATGTTGTTCCAAAAATTAATCAGTAATTTATGTTGTTCCAAAATTAATCAGTTATTTATGTTGTTCCAAAATTAATCGGTAATTTATGTTGTTCCAAAATTAATCAGTTATTTATGTTATTTCAAAATTAATAAGTAATTTATGTTGTTCCAAAATTAATCGGTAATTTATGTTGTTCCAAGATTAATCGGTAATTTATGTTGTTCCAAAATTAATCAGTAATTTATGTTGTTCCAAAATTAATCGATAA
>NW_013908675.1:0-235 GCF_000517525.1 Limulus polyphemus | reverse complement strand
ACTTCATTTCAACAGTCGCGCTAAAACAAACGCTATAACAACGAACGTTAACTTCAAAAATACGTCTCTCTCTGACTGCAGTTCAATTACTATTTCAACAGTCGCGCTAAAACAAACGCTATAACAACGAACGTTAACTTCAAAAATACGTCTCTCTCTGACTGCAGTTCAATTACTCATTACCTACACACACATTGTCCCGTCACGTTGTCACCCTCTTATATATATACCAGAC
>NW_013908674.1:0-237 GCF_000517525.1 Limulus polyphemus | reverse complement strand
GTAGAAAAAGAAGAAGAAGCAGAGAGGAAGATGGATAAATAGACCTAGAAACAAAGTGTGAGATGAAGAAAAAGGACAAGAAACAGAGAGGAAGGTGGATAAATAGACCTAGAAACAAAGTGTCAGGTGAAGAAAAAGAACAAGAAACAGAGAGTAAGGTGGATAACTAGACCTAGAAACAAAGTGTCAGATGAAGAAAAAGAATAAGAAACAGAGAGGAAGATGGATAAATAGACC
>NW_013908673.1:0-237 GCF_000517525.1 Limulus polyphemus | reverse complement strand
TTCCTTTAACATAGGTACTGCTAAAATATACATGTGTATATACACCAAAGTTTCAGTTCCTTTAACATAGGCACTGCTAACATATACATGTGTATATACACCAAAGTTTCAGTTCCTTTAACATAGGCACTGCTAAAATATGCATGTGTATATACACCAAAGTTTCAGTTTCTTTAACATAGACACTGCTAACATATACATGTGTATATACACCAAAGTTTCAATTTCTTTAACATA
>NW_013908672.1:0-428 GCF_000517525.1 Limulus polyphemus | reverse complement strand
GGTTAGATTATAGAGTGATATATAACTGTACACATATACACGTATTTATAGATAAGGTTAGATTATAGAGTGATATATAACTGTACACATACACACATATTTATAGATAAGGTTAGATTATAGAGTGATATATAAATGTACACATACACACGTATTTATAGATAAGGTAGATTATAGAGTGACATATAAATGTACAGATACACATACACATGTATTTATAGATAAGGTAGATTATAGAGTGATATATAAATGTACACATACACACGTATTTATAGATAAGGTTAGATTATAGAGTGATATATAAATGTACACATACACACGTATTTATAGATAAGGTTAGATTATAGAGTGATATATAAATGTACACATACACACGTATATATAGATAAGGTTAGATTATAGTGATATATAAATGTACACATACACAC
>NW_013908671.1:0-237 GCF_000517525.1 Limulus polyphemus | reverse complement strand
TGTAATTAATTATTTTATAACAATTGATGTAATTAATTATTTTTTAAATAATTGATGTAATTAATTATTTTTTAAATAATTGATGTAATTAATTATTTTATAACAATTGGTGTAATTAATTATTTTATAACAATTGATGTAATTAATTATTTTATAACAATTGATGTAATTAATTATTTTATAACAATTGATGTAATTAATTATTTTATAACAATCGATGTAATTAATTATTTTATA
>NW_013908670.1:0-236 GCF_000517525.1 Limulus polyphemus | reverse complement strand
GAGTTTAAGTTCCAACCTACTAAATGCCAATTTTAAAGAAGGACGTATACACCTGGAAAAAAGTTAAGCACCCCGTGTTTTTTCAAGTGATTCAGATTCGACGTTCTTGTGACTGATTATAAATTACCATTCCATCTAAACGTGTTTATCAAATGAAATTATGCATTATTGGGCACAAGAAAACAAGATTATCACCGTAAGATAACAGTTTTTAATTTACATATCATGACATTAAA
>NW_013908669.1:0-235 GCF_000517525.1 Limulus polyphemus | reverse complement strand
GAAAAACTCAGTCAAATTTTAATTCTTCTTTGTGAGATCTAAGGAAAACTCAGTCAGATTTTAATTCTTCTTTATGGGATCTAATAAAAACACAGTCAAATTTTAATTCTTCTTTATGAAATCTAAGGAAAACTCAGTCAGACTTTAATTCTTCTTTATGGGATCTAATAAAAACTCAGTCAAATTTTAATTCTTCTTTATGAGATCTAAGGAAAACTCAGTCAGATTTTAATTC
>NW_013908668.1:0-236 GCF_000517525.1 Limulus polyphemus | reverse complement strand
GAGATGATGTCCAGCTTAAACCTTTGTCATGACATTTGCAGAATGCAGAAGACATTGAGTGGAGATTCAATACAAAAAAAAAATACGTTGATGGCTTTGTTATGTCGCCATTTCCAATTGAGACAAGTAGAGGCCCTGCACAAAGACACATTGCCAGATGAGAAACCACCACGAAGGAAAATGTACATGACTATTCGGAAGTATTACAGCACGTTGACATCTGGGATAAACTTGGT
>NW_013908667.1:0-233 GCF_000517525.1 Limulus polyphemus | reverse complement strand
GAAGGACATGTATCTTTTTACAGAGGTGTGTTGTTGTTGTTTTATATCATTGGAGGACATGTATCTTGTTACAGAGGTGTGTTGTTGTTGTTTTATATCATTGGAGGGCATATATCTTGTTACAGAGGTGTGTTGTTGTTTTATATCATTGGAGGGCATGTATCTTGTTACAGAGGTATGTTGTTGTTGTTTTATATCATTGGAGTACATGTATCTTGTTACAGAGGTGTGTT
>NW_013908666.1:0-324 GCF_000517525.1 Limulus polyphemus | reverse complement strand
CACAAGATTTAACAATACTGTGTACTATCAATAAGAAGACACAAGATTTAACAATACTGTGTCTTTCAATAAGAAGACACAAGATTTAACAAAACTATGTACTGTCAATAAGAAGACACACGATTTAGCAATAGTGTGTACTTTCAATAAAAAGACACAAGATTTAACGATACTGTGTACTGTCAATAAGAAGACACAAGATTTAACGATACTGTGTAATGTCAATTAGAAGACACATTACACAGTATCGTTAAATCCTTCTTATTGACAGTACACAGTATCGTTAAATCTTGTGTCTTCTAATTGACAACACAAGATTTAACG
>NW_013908665.1:0-234 GCF_000517525.1 Limulus polyphemus | reverse complement strand
ACTGTGTACTAATCACTAAACAAGCCACAAGATTTAACGATAGTGTGTACTGTCAATAAGAAGACACAAGATATAACGATACTGTGTACTGTCAAATAAGTAAGACACAAGATTTAACGATACTGTGTACTGTCAATAAGAAGACACAAGATTTAACGATACTGTGTACTGTCAATAAGAAGACACAAGGATTTACGATAACTGTAGTACTGTCAATAAGAAGACACAAGATAT
>NW_013908664.1:0-237 GCF_000517525.1 Limulus polyphemus | reverse complement strand
CCTTGTCCAGATTACATACTAGAAGATTCTCCTTGTCCAGATTATATACTAGAAGATTCTCCTTGTCCAGATTAATACTAGAAGATTCTCCTTGTCCAGATTATATACTAGAAGATTCTCCTTGTCCAGATTATATACTAGAAGATTCTCTTTGTCCAGATTACATACTAGAAGATTCTCCTTGTCCAGATTACATACTAGAAGATTCTCCTTGTCCAGATTATATACTAGAAGATT
>NW_013908663.1:0-237 GCF_000517525.1 Limulus polyphemus | reverse complement strand
TACTGTCAATAAAAAGACACATGATTTAACAATACTGTGTCCTGTCAATAAGAAGATGCAGGATTTATCAATACTGTGTACTGTCAATAAGAAGACACAAAATTTAACAATACTATGTAATGTCAATAAGAAGACACAAGATTTAACAATACTGAGTCCTTTCAATAAGAAGATACAAGATTTAACGATACTGTGTACTATCAATAACAAGCCACAAGATTTAACAATACTGTGTCC
>NW_013908662.1:0-496 GCF_000517525.1 Limulus polyphemus | reverse complement strand
CAACCAGAGCCATATCAAGTGTTTCATCACTCCAACCAGAGCCATATCAAATGTTTCATCACTTCAATCAGAACCATATCACATGTTTCATCACTTCAACCAGAACCGTATCAAGTGTTTCATCACTTCAACCAGAACCGTATCAAGTGTTTCATCACTTCAACCAGAACCGTATCAAGTGTTTCATCACTTCAACCAGAACCGTATCAAGTGTTTCATCACTTCAACCAGAACCACATCAAGTGTTTCATCACTTCAACCAGAACCATATCAAGTGTTTCATCACTCCAACCAGAACCGTATCAAGTGTTTCATCACTTCAACCAGAACCATATCAAGTGTTTCATCACTTCAACCAGAACCGTATCAAGTGTTTCATCACTTCAACCAGAACTGTATCAAGTGTTTCATCACTACAACCAGAACAGTATCAAGTGTTTCATCACTTCAATCAGAACCATATCACGTGTTTCATCACTTCAACCAGAACCGTATC
>NW_013908661.1:0-241 GCF_000517525.1 Limulus polyphemus | reverse complement strand
ACTTCTATATAAACATAATAGTACTGTCTATTGTATGTCCATGTAACTACCTCTATATCAATATAATAGTACTGTATTTTGTATCTTCATGTAGCTACTTCTATATAAATATAATAGTACTGTCTGTTGTATGTCAATGTAACTTCTTCTAAATAACAGTACTCTCTGTTGTCTATCTATGAAACGACTTCCATATAGATATAAACAACAGGGAATGATAATCAGTTAAGGTAAAATTGAT
>NW_013908660.1:0-286 GCF_000517525.1 Limulus polyphemus | reverse complement strand
TGTGTACTCTCAATAAGAAGACACAAGATTTAACAACACTGTGTACTGTCAATAAAAAGACACAAGATTTAACAATACTGTGTACTATCAATAAGAAGACACAAGATTTAACAATACTGTGGGTACTGTCAATAAGAAGACACAAGATTTAAAAATACTGGGTACTATCAATAAGAACACACAAGATTTAACAATACTGTGTACTGTCAATAAAAGACACAAGATTTAACAATACTGTGTACTATCAATAAAAAGACACAAGATTTAACAATACTGTGTACTTGTC
>NW_013908659.1:0-237 GCF_000517525.1 Limulus polyphemus | reverse complement strand
TGTCTTCTTATTGACAGTACACAGTTTTGTTAACTCTTGTGTCTTCTTATTGAAAATACACAGTATCCTTAAATCTTGTGTCTTCTTATAGACAGTAAACAGTATCGTTAAATCTTGTGTCTTTTTATTGAGAGTACACAGTATCGTTAAATCTTGTGTCTTTTTATTGATAGTACACAGTATTGTTAAATCGTGTGTCTTATTATTGACAATACACAGTTTTGTTAAATCTTGTGT
>NW_013908658.1:0-239 GCF_000517525.1 Limulus polyphemus | reverse complement strand
TTGTCTAATACAATAATTGTTTTTATCTGTGAGTTAAAAAAGTTTATCTGGCTGTATAGTACAGTTGTTGTTTTTATCTGTGGGTTAGAAAAGTTTTTCTGGCTGTATAGTACAGTTGTTGTTTTTAGCTGTGGGTTAGAAAATTTTACCTGGCTGTATAATACAGTTGTAGTTTTTATCTGTGAGTTAGAAAAGTTTAGCTGGCTGTATAGTACAGTTCTGGTTTTTAGCTGTGGGTT
>NW_013908657.1:0-237 GCF_000517525.1 Limulus polyphemus | reverse complement strand
TTTTCCATAATTCAGCTACGCAGATTTCGAAGATATTAATTTTTTATATCATGTAAGGAATTTTTACAGATCGGGAAGAAGAAAAAACTCATTCTTATATCAAATTATTATTTCGTTTACCACAATGATCATTTTTTATTATTATGTTTGTTAACAAAAATACAAACAAACAGAAGAAAAGAGAAGAACATTGATGTCAAACGAATATGCATCCTCATTCATCCTGATTTTTGTGTG
>NW_013908656.1:0-236 GCF_000517525.1 Limulus polyphemus | reverse complement strand
CGGAAGCCAATAAAGTAGTAACAAAAAAAGGACCACAAAAGTCGCAAAAATGATAATACAAAGCTAGAATTTTACGTGTAAATACGCAAGTATGCAACGACCGTTCATAAAAATTTCGAGAAGATCCGTCTAAATGGAACGAAGTACTGGTACAAAACGCAAAAACCTGCCATAACTCCCTTAAAACGCATTGTAGGAAGGTGAAACTGCGCATGATAATGTGGAACGAAATAGTG
>NW_013908655.1:0-233 GCF_000517525.1 Limulus polyphemus | reverse complement strand
TTTACCATGTATATGTATATCGTTGAGAATGTTTAATCATAAGTTTTTATTTACCATATATATATATATCGATGTGAATTTTTAAACAGAAGTTTTTATTTACCAATATATATATATATATATATCGTTGAGAATGTTTAATCAGAAGTTTTTATTTACCATACATATATATATATATATAGTGTATGTAGTTAAATTTTAACAGTTAATTTATTACTATAATATATATATAT
>NW_013908654.1:0-237 GCF_000517525.1 Limulus polyphemus | reverse complement strand
GTTGAATCTTGTGTCTTCTTATTGACAGTACAAAGTATCGAAAAATCTTGTGTCTTCTTATTGACAGTACACAGTATCGTTAAATCTTGTGTATTCTTATTGAAAGGACACATTATCGTTGAATATTGTGTCTTCTTATTGACAGTACACAGTATCGTTGAATATTGTGTCTTCTTATTGACAGTACACAGTATCTTTGAATCTTGTGTCTTCTTATTGACAGTACACAGTATCGTT
>NW_013908653.1:0-237 GCF_000517525.1 Limulus polyphemus | reverse complement strand
ATTAAGATGACAGTTATATCAACTAGTGTTATCTGTTAAACATTAAGATGACAGTTATATCAACTAGTGTTATCTGTTAAACATTAAGATGACAGTTATATAAGCTAGTGTTATCTGTTAAACATTAAGATGACAATTATATAAGCTAGTGTTATCTGTTTAACATTAAGATAACAGTTATATAAGCTAGTGTTATCTGTTTAACATTAAGATGACAGTTATATAAGCTAGTGTTAT
>NW_013908652.1:0-235 GCF_000517525.1 Limulus polyphemus | reverse complement strand
GACACAAGATTTAACAATACTGAGTACTGTCAATAAGAAGACACAAGATTTAAATATACTGTGTATTGTCAATAAGAACACATAAGATTTAACAATACTGTGTACTGTCAATAAGAAGATACAAGATTTAACAATACTGTGTATGTCAATAAGAAGACACAATATTTAACGATACTGTGTACTGTCAATAAGAAGACACAAGATTTAACGATACTGTGTACTGTGAAAAGAAGTC
>NW_013908651.1:0-235 GCF_000517525.1 Limulus polyphemus | reverse complement strand
AAAGAAACTATGTTTAATCGGCTAGCTGACTAGATTCTACGTACTTTTAAATTACTGTGAATATATATATATACACATAAGGATTTTCACGATCTGTTTTTGCTTTTTTTTAAATTAAGAATGGTTAGGCCTTGAATATTTAGCAGTATGTGCGTATATTTGTTGTCAAGAAATTAATGCTGATCAACTATATATATGTATGTGCATATACCAGAGGCGTCCATAGGTACTGGAA
>NW_013908650.1:0-237 GCF_000517525.1 Limulus polyphemus | reverse complement strand
TGGCCCGGCATGGCCAGGTGGATAAGACGCTCGACTCGCAATCTGAGGGTCGCGGGTTCGAAGCCCCGTCCCACCAAACATGCTCGCCCTTTCAGCCGTGGGGGCGTTATAATGTGACGGTCAATCCCACTATTCGTTGGTAAAAGAGTAGCCCAAGAGTTGGCGGTGGGTGATGATGACTAGCTACCTTCCCTCTAGTCTTACACTGCTAAATTAGGGACGGCTAGCGCAGATAGT
>NW_013908649.1:0-303 GCF_000517525.1 Limulus polyphemus | reverse complement strand
AGCGAGGTCACGTGACTAGTATCACGCCACTCCTTCTCTTGAACCTTCGGGAATTGTCGGGAGATTATTAGATATAGGGTAGTCTGGTATATATAAGATGGTCACAACGTGACGGGACAATGTGTGTAGGTAATGAGTAATTGAACTGCAGTCAGAGAGTGTGTAATTGAGCACGTGAGACGTTCTAGCGTTTGTTATAGAGCGACTGTTGAAATTAAGTGTATCGGTAAAGTTGTAATTAACACACGGAGACGTAACAATTTTCCGTAACTTCGTTTCAACGAAACTTTAACGACACAAGTC
>NW_013908648.1:0-237 GCF_000517525.1 Limulus polyphemus | reverse complement strand
AGCACGATAGAAAGTGAGTGAATTGTTGTGAACTATAGTGTGTGTAACTGTGAAAATTAAGTACATTACAAAGTTGTATTGAGGAAGAATAAACAAGTTTTATAAAGAAAGGACTTGTATCTTAGAAGAATTAACAAACAAACATACAGAGACGTAACAATATGATATTGCTAAAAACACCATTAACATCAATTTAAATCCATCATCTTAAACAGCATTTGCATTCAGCCTAACCTA
>NW_013908647.1:0-236 GCF_000517525.1 Limulus polyphemus | reverse complement strand
GCAGATTACTGTTGGATAACATCAAAAACTAGGTGCAGATTACTGTTGGGTAACATCAAAAACTAGGTGCAGATTACTGTTGGATAACATCAAAAACTACGTACAGATTACTGTTGGATAACATCATAAACTAGGTGCAGATTACTGTTGGATAACATCATAAACTAGGTGCAGATTACTGTTGGATAACATCAAAAATTACGTACAGATTACTGTTGGATAACATCAAAAACTAC
>NW_013908646.1:0-237 GCF_000517525.1 Limulus polyphemus | reverse complement strand
TACAAAGTAACACGGATTGGTTGAGAAGTACACCTACATACAAAGTAACACGGATTGGTTGAGAAGTACACCTAGGTACAGAATAACATGAATTGGTTGAGAAGTACACCTACATACAAAGTAACACGGATTGGTTAAGTTCACCTGGGTACAGAATAAGATGGATTGTTTAAGTACACCTGGGTACAGAATAACATGGATTGGTTAAGTACACCTGGTACAGAATAACATGGATTG
>NW_013908645.1:0-349 GCF_000517525.1 Limulus polyphemus | reverse complement strand
CGTGATGTAAAAACAACAATACAATTTAGGGACGTTGATAACAACTATAGATTGTAATCGTGATGTAAAAACAACAATAACAATTTTGGGATGTTGATAACAATTATAGATTATGATCGTGATGTAAAAACAACAATAACATTTAGGGATGTTGATAACAATTATATATTGTGATCGTGATGTAAAAACCACAATAAAATTTAGGGATGTTGATAGCAATTATAGATTGTGATCGTGATGTAAAAACAACAATACAATTTAGGGATGTTGATAACAATTATAGATTGTAATCGTGATATAAAAACAACAATAACATTTAGGGATGTTGATAACAATTATATATTGTGAT
>NW_013908644.1:0-237 GCF_000517525.1 Limulus polyphemus | reverse complement strand
AACAGTAGAAGATGTATTAAAGATGAACAGTGGAAGACAGTAGAAGATGTATTAAAGATGGACAGTAGAAGATGTATTAAAGATGGACAGTAGAAAATGTATTAAAGATGGACAGTGGAAGATGTATTAAAGATGAACAGTATAAGATGTATTAAAGATGGACAGTAGAAGATGTATTAAAGATGAACAGTGGAAGATGTATTAAAGATGGACAGTAGAAGATGTATTAAAGATGAA
>NW_013908643.1:0-468 GCF_000517525.1 Limulus polyphemus | reverse complement strand
CAACCTTATAAATCAACCATACATCTTATGTTAATACCAGACCTCATGATGTAAGGATGTTGCTTGCAACCTTATAAATCAACCATACATCTTATGTTAATACCAGACCTCATGATGTAAGGATGTTGCTTGCAACGTTATAAATCAACCATACATCTTATGTTAATACCAGACCTCATGATGTAAGGATGTTGCTTGCAACCTTATAAATCAACCATACATCTTATGTTAATACCAGACCTCATGATGTAAGGATGTTGCTTGCGACCTTATAAATCAACCATACATCTTATGTTAATACCAGACCTCATGATGTAAGGACTTGATGTTTCGAAGATTGTAAGGATGTTGCTTGCAACCTCATAAATCAACCATACATCTTATGTTAATACCAGACCTCATGATGTAAGGACATGATGTTTCGAAGATTGTAAGGATGTTGCTTGCAACCTCATAAATCAACCATAC
>NW_013908642.1:0-238 GCF_000517525.1 Limulus polyphemus | reverse complement strand
GTTGAAAATTTACTGTGCGTGTACAAAGATACTTCTTGAAAATTTACTGTACGTGTACAAATATGCTTCTTGAAGATTTACTGTGCGTGTACAAAGATACTTCTTGAAAATTTACTGTGCGTGTACAAAGATGCTTCTTGAAGATTTATTGTGCGTGTACAAAGATACTTGTTGAAAATTTACTGTGCGTGTACAAAGATGCTTCTTGAAGATTTATTGTGCGTGTACAAAGATACTT
>NW_013908641.1:0-237 GCF_000517525.1 Limulus polyphemus | reverse complement strand
CTTGTGTGTTCTTATTGATAGTACACAGTATTTATAAATCTTGTGTCTTCTTGTTGACAGAAAACAGTATTGTTAAATCTTGTGTCTTCTTATGGACAGTACACAATATTGTTAAATCTTGTGTCTTTTTATTGACAGTATACAGTATCGTTAAATCTTGTGTCTTCCTATTGACAGTACACAGTTTCGTTAAATATTGTGTCTCCTTATTGACAGTACACAGTATCGTTAAATCTT
>NW_013908640.1:0-237 GCF_000517525.1 Limulus polyphemus | reverse complement strand
ACCATACATAAACATTTGGTGATTTTAATGAGCTGTAGACAAGAACTGTTAAGCTCCTATTTGTTGTTTTACACATACAGAAGGAGAGACCATTAGCTTGAGAAGATTGTTTATTGTTTATTTGAAATTAAGCACAAAGCTACACAAAGGGCTATCTGTGCTCTGCCCACCACGGGTATCGAAACCCAGTTTCTAGCGTTGTAAGTCCGCAGACATACCGCTGTGCCACTGGGGGGC
>NW_013908639.1:0-237 GCF_000517525.1 Limulus polyphemus | reverse complement strand
GTATTATATATATATATATATATATATATCGATAGCAAACTAAAATATGAAAGACGATTCCTAAAATCTATTTATTAGATCCGTTACGGTTATTTGAGGCTAGGAACAAAAACTATATCTCATTAAATTAATTGTGTTTATATATTAATTATAATGTATGTTACTTTAATATTAGTATATTACCAATAAAATATTGGTTAATTGTAAAATTGTTATTGCCACTGATAAACATGTTTT
>NW_013908638.1:0-237 GCF_000517525.1 Limulus polyphemus | reverse complement strand
TTTTAGAGTACTTACATTGTAATTAACATTGTAAGTAACATTGTAAGTAACATTGTAAGTTACTTACATTGTAAGTAACATTATATTTTAGAGTACTTACATTGTAAGTAACATTGTAAGTTACTTACATTGTAAGTAACATTATATTTTAGAGTACTTACATTGTAAGTAACATTATATTTTAGAGTACTTACATTGTAAGTAACATTATATTTTAGAGCACCTTGTGTTTATAAA
>NW_013908637.1:0-238 GCF_000517525.1 Limulus polyphemus | reverse complement strand
TATGTTGTTCAATTATTGTTCAATAGACAAAGTGTAAGGATTAATGTCAACAACAACAAATAATTAATTTACAAGTACTTTTACCTGTCAAAGCTCAGAAAATAGAGTTACACAAAATACGATTTAAAACATTACCAGAAAAAATAACCACGTGAACGCATTAGATTAATGAATGACTGTGTATATATCACACATATATATACATATATACTTTGAAATATGAATGAATGTGTATATG
>NW_013908636.1:0-237 GCF_000517525.1 Limulus polyphemus | reverse complement strand
GCACACATTAGAATGATATATATGTTGTAGTAATTGATGTAATACATGAACACACAGTAAAATGTTTTATGTGTTGCTTTAATTCAAGAGCTGTTAATGTTTTATTGGTATGATAGATGTGTGTATTAATTCGAGTTTTAAATAACTTTTACTACTGAAATTGCATTTGACTGCGTTTGCAGTGAGAATAAAATTGCTTTTGGAAGAGATAGGGTATGAGAAAAAGAAAACAAAAAT
>NW_013908635.1:0-234 GCF_000517525.1 Limulus polyphemus | reverse complement strand
CTCTTCTTCCTTCGTAGACAAACCAGCAGGTATTGTTTTACAAACAGGTACTCTTCTTCCTTCGTAGACAAACCAGCAGGTATTGTTTTACAAACAGGTACTCTTCTTCCTTCGTAGACAAACCAGCAGGTATTGTTTTACAATACGTGAAAACTCCCAAATGAAGAATACATTTTCCTATTTTAACTCAAAAGATGTGTAACATAGAGTTTTAGACTCTTCTATTTAATTTAT
>NW_013908634.1:0-236 GCF_000517525.1 Limulus polyphemus | reverse complement strand
TGAACACATAGGTGTAACTCTAGTTAACGAATTAATAACCCCCATACTCATCTGTAGCGTTATTTGGTACAACAACTCAACGAATACCTAGATGTAACTCTAGTTACTGAATTTATAAACATCCTATTCATCTTTAGCCTTACTTGGTACAACTACTCCATGAACACATAGGTGTAACTCTAGTTTCCGAATTTATAACCACCATACTCATCGTTAGCGTTATTTGGTACAACAAC
>NW_013908633.1:0-237 GCF_000517525.1 Limulus polyphemus | reverse complement strand
GTTTGTTTGTTTTGAATTTCGCGCAAAGCTACACGAGGGCTATCTGCGCTAGCCATCCCTAATTTAGCAGTGTAAGACTAGAGGGAAGGCAGCTAGTCATCACCACCCACAGCCAACTCTTGGGCTACTCTTTTACCAATGAATAGTGGGATTGACCGTCACATTATAACACCCCACACGGCTGAAAGGGCGAGCATGTTTTGGTGGGATGGGGATGCGAACCCGTGACCCGCAGAA
>NW_013908632.1:0-236 GCF_000517525.1 Limulus polyphemus | reverse complement strand
AAGAAGACACAAGATTTAACAAAACTGTGTACTGTCAATAAGAAGACACACGATTTAGCAATACTGTGTACTTTCAATAAAAGGACACAAGATTTAACGATACTGTGTACTGTCAATAAGAAGACACAAGATTTAACCATACTGTGTAATGTCTATAAGAAGACCCAAGATTTAACTATACTGTGGACTGTCAATAAGAGGACACAAGATTTAACAATACTGTGTCTTTCAATAAG
>NW_013908631.1:0-590 GCF_000517525.1 Limulus polyphemus | reverse complement strand
AACTTTTTTAATCACGTGTATATGCTACCACTACCGTTTCTTCGATATACTGTTTAATATGTTTTCAAGTCACTGTCCGGACACAAAATAAACTGAGTGACGTAAACATTTGTCGATAACCAGGTCCACAAAGTTTCCACTGTACTTCACCCTTAACTTTCTTACACCCAATAAATTTCCTGACTAGCATCGAGCTGTCTCCTTTAAAGTTTACTCTAAGATCTATTATATTTTCATCAAGATAATCCTATGGTTACCACCACTGTTGTAACATGTTCTATTATAAGAGTAAAGATGACGGCAAAATATACTTTTTTATCGCAAAAGCAAATAATATAAAATGTACAGTTATATTATGACTGTTTTGGTAACCAAAAAGACCGATCAAAAACCCTGAAACTGGAGTATCTAATAAGCCTCTCGTAATAGTCATGGTAGGCCTAACAGAGAGAACGAAACTCTGCAGTACGTCCTGAGAGGTTTGTTGTTGAATGAGTTCCCGTGGATCCCAAAAAATAAAAATTTGATTATCGGGACTAAAAACGCCAGAAACTGCAAATTTCGAGTCAAATCTGGATAGGACATTATAT
>NW_013908630.1:0-447 GCF_000517525.1 Limulus polyphemus | reverse complement strand
GAACACCTAGGTGTAAATATAGTTACCGAATGTATAACCACCATACTCATCTTTAGCCTTAACTTGGTACAACTACTCCATGAACACATAGGTGTAACTCCAGTTACCGGTTGGCTATTAATTAAGTAAGGCTAAAGATGAGTATGATGAGTATGGGTTACACATTCAGTAACTAGAGTTACACCTAGGTGTTGATGGAGTAGTTGTACCGTACAACAACTCCACGAACACGTAGGTGTAGCTCTAGTTACCGAATTTATAACCACCATACTCATCTTTAGCCTTACTTGTAACAACTACTCCATGAACACCTAGGTGTAACTCTAGTTACACAATTTATAACCACCATAATCATCTTTAGCCCTTACTTGGCACAACTACTCCATGAACACCTAGGTGTAACTCTAGTTACAGAAGTTATAACTACCATAGTCATCTTTAGCCTTA
>NW_013908629.1:0-237 GCF_000517525.1 Limulus polyphemus | reverse complement strand
GTATTTGAGAAGAAAACATTTGTTTATAGGGAGCGTTGTCAATTTCACATTGGTATTAATATAGTTATGACAAGTGGCAGGTTTTTATGGTGTTTCTGTTTTAGCAACGTTTGCTATTGCTTCTTTACAAAGGAAGTATTTATTATATCTGAAGTTTTGAAAACAGATCTTACAACTTATGAAATTAAAAATCTAAGTGATGAAAAAAATTGAACGAAGTTTCTACGAACCAGAATT
>NW_013908628.1:0-317 GCF_000517525.1 Limulus polyphemus | reverse complement strand
GTTTCTCTTTTATTGGCTTGCCTAAAGGCGTTTGTGTACTGAACTGAAGGTTTTGGTTACTGCGAGAAACAATCAAGAAATTTACCAGAGGATCCTGAATTGTTTGTTCTTCTCTAATTTTGGCATGTAGGTAAACTTTATCTTTGAGCAATTACATGCTAGTTTCACCTTCCTACTAATCGTTTTAAGGGAGTTATGGAAGGTTTTGCGTTTTGTACCGGTACTTCGTCCCATTTAGACGAATCTTCGTAAAATTTCATATGAAGGTTCGTGGAAATCTTAAGCATTTACATACAAAATTCTAACTTTCTAGTATT
>NW_013908627.1:0-457 GCF_000517525.1 Limulus polyphemus | reverse complement strand
TTTGAAAAATTAGCTTTGTTGCAAAACACTGCATCACGACAAGTTTGAAAAATTAGCTTTGTTGCAAAACACTGCATCACGACAAGTTTGAAAAATTAGCTTTGTTGCAAAACACTGCATCACGACAATTGTGAAAAATTAGTTTTGTTGCAAAACACCGCATAACGACAAGTGTAAAAAATTACTTTTGTTGCAAAACACTGCATCACGACAAATGTGGAAAAATTAGCTTTGTTGTAAAACGCTGCATCACAAGTGTGAAAAATTAGCTCGTTGCAAAACGCTGCATCACAAGTGTGAAAAATTAGCTCGTTGCAAAACACTGCATCACGACAAGTGTGAAAAATTAGCTCGTTGCAAAACACTGCATCACGACAAGTGTGAAAAATTAGCTCGTTGCAAAACACTGCATCACGACAAGTGTGAAAAATTAGCTCGTTGCAAAACACTGCATCAC
>NW_013908626.1:0-236 GCF_000517525.1 Limulus polyphemus | reverse complement strand
ACACACACATTATTCCGTCACGTTGTCACCCTCTTTTATATACCAGGCTACCCTATATCTAGTAAATGCTAGAGCATTCGCCAAGGTACAGGATAGTTCTAGAAAATAGGTGGCGCCACACCAGTCACGTGACCTCAATGACGCAGCAATACCTTGAATTTTAATAGTTTAATTGATGCATTTGCAGCAGCAAAAGCACGAAAGGTTCATATAATGTAACCATGAATACCAGAATG
>NW_013908625.1:0-247 GCF_000517525.1 Limulus polyphemus | reverse complement strand
GTTGTTGGCCGTACATGCTTTGTGGTTAACAGAACATAGTTAAGATGTGGGCTGTGTTGGTATTGTTACTATGAAACCAGTTGTTGGCCGTACATGCTTTGTGGTTAACAGAACATAGTTAACATATAGGTTATGTTAAAACTGTTACTATGAAACCAGATGCTGGTCGTACATGCTTTGTGGTTAACAGAACATAGTTAAGATGTGGGCTGTGTTGGTATTGTTACTATGAAACCAATTGTTGGTC
>NW_013908624.1:0-237 GCF_000517525.1 Limulus polyphemus | reverse complement strand
AAACCCTTGCGAAGCATCAAGGTGTTAGATAACAAAGGAGTACCAGAAGCCACACAGAAGCTTTATGGTGTGACAGGACATTCTACAAGATTATGGGGACCAGGTGTGGGTGACTATTGAGCTCATGGGCATAAAGGACAGACAGGAAGTATACTTGGCTGACATTGAAGATGAATGCATCTTAGGATTGGACTATCTACTACCGAGAAAATTTGTAATTGATTTTGATAAAATGAC
>NW_013908623.1:0-237 GCF_000517525.1 Limulus polyphemus | reverse complement strand
ATCCTACAATAGCAGGGTATTGTACGGAATCAACTAAATATATGTCTACATACCCTCATCGGAAACATCCTACAATAGCAGGGTATTGTACGGAATCAACTAAATATATGTCTACATACCCTCATCGGAAACATCCTACAATAGCAGGGTATTGTACAGAATCAACTAAATATATGTCTACATACCCTCATCAGAAACATCCTACAATAGCAGGGTATTGTACGGAATCAACTAAAT
>NW_013908622.1:0-252 GCF_000517525.1 Limulus polyphemus | reverse complement strand
TCTTTAGCCTTACTTGGAACAACTACTCCATGAACACTTGGTGTAACTCTAGTTACTGAATGTGTAACCCCATACTCATCTTTAGCGTTATTTGGTACAACAACTCCACGAACACCTAGGCGTAGCTCTAGTTACCGAATTTATAACTACCATACTCATCTTGAGCCTTACTTGATACAACTACTCCATGAACACTTAGGTGTAACTCTAGTTACAGAATTTATAACCACTAAACTTATCTTTAGTTTTACG
>NW_013908621.1:0-237 GCF_000517525.1 Limulus polyphemus | reverse complement strand
GTGCTTATTTCGTCGGAAAACTCAAAATTGAGACATTATAGCATTGACGAAAAACATTATTTCACTATAAAAGCTAAAAAAAATTTACTTTCGCTAAGCCAGAGTACAAACAATCCAAAAGGTGGAGTTTATTTGATAAGAAGACGTTATGGCTTTTTATATGTTGGAATTTTGTTTAACGATATTATTTTTAAAGCTATTCTTTGTTGATAAAATAATTGAAGACAGAAAAAACAA
>NW_013908620.1:0-237 GCF_000517525.1 Limulus polyphemus | reverse complement strand
TACCGAGGAAGCTATATTGTCATAATATACGTATACCATGGAAGCTATACTGTCGTAATATACGTATATCGTGGAAGCTATACTGTCATAATACACATATATCATGGAGGTTGTACTGTCGTAATATACGTATATCGAGAAAGCTATATCGTCGTAATACACATATTGTGGAAGCTATACTGTCGTAATATTCGCATGTCGAGAAAGCTATATTGTCATAATATACGTATATTGTGG
>NW_013908619.1:0-237 GCF_000517525.1 Limulus polyphemus | reverse complement strand
GTCCAGGATACTTGGTTGTGATTGGTCAAGCTCTAGAGAGCTGTTGTTCTATGTCCAGGATACTAGGTTGTGATTAATTAAGCTCTAGTGAGCTGTTGGTCTATGTCCAGGATACTTGATTGTGATTAGTCAAGCTCTAATGAGCTGTTGGTCTATGTCCAGGATACTTGGTTGTGATTAGTCAAACTCTAGTGAGCTGCTATTCTATGTCCAGGATACTTGGTTGTGATTGGTCAA
>NW_013908618.1:0-235 GCF_000517525.1 Limulus polyphemus | reverse complement strand
CCAGGTAACAATGTATTAACACCTCCTTCCATACTAGCACTAGAACTACCCTGAAAACTTTTCCCGTTCGAAGCACTTGTAGAGCTCATCATGAACACGTCCACACTCCACGAAGCCCGACGTTGCTTAACTTCGGTGATCTTTTTTTTTCTTTATTTAAAACCACCCTCATTCAGAGGGTATGAACATATTTACATTACATCAAACATACATGATCATAAAGGGAAATAATAAC
>NW_013908617.1:0-473 GCF_000517525.1 Limulus polyphemus | reverse complement strand
TGAACGCTGGGTTTAAGGCGATAATGAATCTAGTTGGTTTAAAGATCAAAACGTGTGGAACACGATCAACGGTCAGTATACTATATCAAGTCATATTTTTCCATCATCATATTTTGTCACCAACGTTTCTGAACACGCATCATCTCGTGTCAAATTTAAACTTTTTTAAAATCTGAGATGTGACTAAAACGTGCCTTTGCATGAATTTAACGTGGAAGCTCTCGTGTTTGTGTACGTCCCTCTTGGGCATCGGACGGCTTAACGGAGTGCTTCCCATTAAAATAAAAAACTCATTTGAATAAGCTAAGCAGTGGATTTATTTTAGTTGTGAAAGTTTACAAAATTTACATCTAAAGATCCATTTCTCAGATCCATGCCATCCAGGACAGTTTAAAGGAATCATGGAAATGACATGCGTTCCTTGTCCACAAAATGATTATGGTGATCTGTCTAAATGAAAATTATAAATAAAA
>NW_013908616.1:0-237 GCF_000517525.1 Limulus polyphemus | reverse complement strand
CATATATAGGCACGGCTATGCGCAAGTAGCCCTTATTAAGATATATGTTTTAAGAAGTTAACTTCAAATAAGATGATAAAAAGAACAAGTAAGTGTAGATAACAAGGTCATAATTGTTTGTTTTGTTTTTTTTTAATTTCGCGCAAAGCCACACGAGGGCTATCTGCGCTAGCCGTCCCTAATTTAGCAGTGTAAGACTAGAGGGAAGGCAGCTAGTCATCACTATCCACCGCCAAC
>NW_013908615.1:0-236 GCF_000517525.1 Limulus polyphemus | reverse complement strand
AGACAATACCAAACATTGTTCATCTAACCTTTAGGCAATACCAAACACTGTTCATCTAACCATTAGCCAATAGCAAACATTGTTCATCTAACCATTAGCCAATACCAAACATTGTTCATCTAACCATTAGCCAATACCAAACATTGTTCATCTAACCCTTAGCCAATACCAAACATCGTTCATCTAACCATTAGCCAATACCAAACATTGTTCATCTAACCATTAGCCAGTAACAA
>NW_013908614.1:0-237 GCF_000517525.1 Limulus polyphemus | reverse complement strand
AATAACAAAATAATGTACCTTATCAATGCTTGGATTGAGTGATCAATAACAAAATAATGTACCTTATCAATGCTTGGATTGAGTGATCAATAACAAAATAATGTACCTTATCAATGCTTGGATTGAGTGATTAATAATAAAATAATGTACCTTATCAATGCTTGGATTGAGTGATCAATAACAAAATAATGTACCTTATCAATGCTTGGATTGAGTGATCAATAACAAAATAATGTA
>NW_013908613.1:0-237 GCF_000517525.1 Limulus polyphemus | reverse complement strand
CGTATATATGGTAAATAAAAACTTCTTATTAAATATTCTCAACGATATACATATACATGGTAAATAAAACTTCTATTTAAACATTCACATCGATATATATATTATAAATAAAAACTTCTGATTAAACATTCTATACGATATACATATACATGATAAATAAAACTTCTTATTAAATATTCTCAACGATATACATATACATGGTAAATAAAACTTTTGATTAAACATTCACATCGATAT
>NW_013908612.1:0-237 GCF_000517525.1 Limulus polyphemus | reverse complement strand
GTATGGCAGTGAGGGATCTGGAAGCTTTAAAGGTGGAGCGGAGGCCTAATTTTTCCTTCAACGTCTTGAAAGAATGCTGGCAAGAAACTGTCCATTCAAACTTCTGGCCTTTTTAAGTCAAATCATGTAGTGGAGCAGCTATAGTTGCAAAGTCCTTCACAAACTTCCGGTAATAGGTACAGAGTCCCAAGAAACTTCTTAACTATCCCACATTGTCCGGTGTTGGTCATTCACGCA
>NW_013908611.1:0-237 GCF_000517525.1 Limulus polyphemus | reverse complement strand
TCTTATTTTAGACAGTACACAGTATCGTTAAATGTTGCGTCTTCTTATTGATAGTACACAGTATTGTTAAACTTGTGTCTTCTTATTGACAGCACACAGTATTGTTAAATCTTGTGTCTTCTTATTGACAGTACACAGTATTGTTAAATTTTTATGTCTTCTTATTGACAGCATACAGTATCGTTAAATCTTGTGTCTTCTTATTGACAGTACACAGTATTGTTAAATTTTAAGTCC
>NW_013908610.1:0-237 GCF_000517525.1 Limulus polyphemus | reverse complement strand
AGTATTGTTAAATCTTGTGGCTTGTTATTGATAGTACACAGTATCATTAAATCTAATGACTTGTTATGTTAGTACACAGTATCGTTAAATCTTGTGTCTTCTTATTGACAGTACACAGTATTGATAAATCCTTTATCTTCTTATTGACAGGAAACAATATTGTTAAATTTTGTGTCTTCTTATTGACAGTACACAGTATTGATGAATTCTGTATCTTCTTATTGACAGGACACAGTA
>NW_013908609.1:0-237 GCF_000517525.1 Limulus polyphemus | reverse complement strand
ATTGTGAGTTCTTATTGATAGTACACAGTATCGTTAAATCTTGTGTCTTCTTATTGAAAGTACATAGTATCGTTAAATCTTGTGTCTTTTTATTGATAATACACAGTATTGCTAAATCATGTGTCTTCTTCTTGATAGTACACAGTATTGTTAAATCTTGTGTCTTCTTATTGACAGAACACATTATTGTTAAATCTTGTGTCTTCTTATTGACAGGACACATTATTGTTAAATCTT
>NW_013908608.1:0-230 GCF_000517525.1 Limulus polyphemus | reverse complement strand
GTCCTGTCAATAAGAAGACACAAGATTTAACGATACTGTGTACTGTCAATAAGAAGACACAAGATTTAACAATATGTGTACTGTCAATAAGAAGACACAAGATTTAACGATACTGTGTACTGTCAAAAAGAAGACACAAGATTTAACGATATTGTGTACTTTCAATAAGAAGACACAAGATTTAACGATACTGTGTACTGTCAGTAAGAAAACACAAGATTTAACAATAA
>NW_013908607.1:0-237 GCF_000517525.1 Limulus polyphemus | reverse complement strand
ATATATATATTAACAGCCTTATTTGTCGTGTCACTTGTAAGGCCTTATAAATTAAATTCCACTACTTGCATCCACAATATATATATATATTAACAGCTTTACCTGCTGTGTCACTTCTAAGGCCTTATCAATTAAATTCCACTACTTGCATTCACAATATATATATATATATATATATATATTAACAGCCATACTGCCGTGTCACTTGTAAGGCCTTATAAATGAAATTCCACTACT
>NW_013908606.1:0-237 GCF_000517525.1 Limulus polyphemus | reverse complement strand
CGTTAAACTTAACTTCTTTTATAACACACGCTATAAATCACAGTAATTCACACACTCTACTAATGGTGCCTACTGTTCGCTTGACTCAATTATCTCTGTCTTCAATCTATCTGCATATCTCTTCTATCTATTTGCCCGATAGCACTGATTTTTCTCACCAGGCTTATATACTAAAAACAAGAGGGTGCCTCGAACAAACTAGAGTTGCTAGGAAAATTCGTGATCCTTCTAGAAACT
>NW_013908605.1:0-236 GCF_000517525.1 Limulus polyphemus | reverse complement strand
GAAGTATCTTTGCAAGTGAACGATCTGTAAACATATTAGTGATGTCTCAGTTTAATAACACCAGTTTCTTAATCACCATATCAATACATTATATAGTGGGCTTCTTTCTTTCAAATCTTCAGTGGGGTACTTGTACCGTCCAGGAGGAACCGTTCCAGCTTCGCTGGCCTCCAAATTAATCCAAAAATAGATTATGTTTACTTTCAGCTGTGGTATCTATGTTAGGAAAAATTAAG
>NW_013908604.1:0-237 GCF_000517525.1 Limulus polyphemus | reverse complement strand
TAAAATGTGGTCGGCGAGGTAAGCCAAAAGTGGTGCATGCCAACAGGCTTTGGCGTTATCACGGTCCAGGACATTTCAGTTGGGACGAAGTGGACAACAGAACAAATGACGTTGCCGAAAACGTGCCACCTGAAGAAGCCACCATCGAAGAAGAAATTCTACTCAGTTTTGAGAGGGGGAAACGGTGAAGCTCTTGGTGAAGTTACCACCACTGATGTGACTGTTACCGATGATAGG
>NW_013908603.1:0-239 GCF_000517525.1 Limulus polyphemus | reverse complement strand
CGCTTCTCGTTCTTCTTGTTTATTTTCTTTTCCTCTAACAACTGTTGTAATTTCGCTTCTCGTTCTTCTTGTTTCTTTCTTTTCCTCTAACAACTGTTGTAATTTCTCTTCTTGTTTCTTTCTTTTCCTCTAACAACTGCTGTAATCTCTCTTCTTGTTTAATTTCTCGTTCTTCTTGTTTATTTGTGTTCGAGCTGCCATTGTTGTAGGTTTTCTTGCAACTGTAGTTGTCTCTCTTC
>NW_013908602.1:0-237 GCF_000517525.1 Limulus polyphemus | reverse complement strand
TAGAGAAGGAAAATCTTATGGAAATGCCAATGGACTGAGCCAAAGACCCTGCAAAAATGACTGCAGACATTGCTGCAAAAGAGAGGTTGAACTAACCAGGTACCATCAAGCTGAAGTCAAGCCGACTGAAAGAGTTGATGATGATGAAGTGGAACCAAATATAGATATCAAAGCAGAGCAGGAGAAAGACCAAGATTTGAAGCCAATGATTGATTTTCTAAAAGCAAGTGTTTTACA
>NW_013908601.1:0-237 GCF_000517525.1 Limulus polyphemus | reverse complement strand
GTTGTGGACGTTAGGAGATGATACGGGTGTATTAATACTTACGAAATGTTAAAACTGATTAGTTATGGACGTTAGGAGATGATACGGGTGTATTGATACTTACGAAATGTTAAAACTGATTAGTTATGGACGTTAGGAGATGATACGGGTGTATTGATACTTACAAAATGTTAAAACTGATTAGTTATGGACGTTAGGAGATGATACAGGTGTATTAATACTTACGAAATGTTAAAA
>NW_013908600.1:0-236 GCF_000517525.1 Limulus polyphemus | reverse complement strand
ACTGTGTACTCTCAATAAGAATACACAAGATTTAACAATACTGTGTACTGTCAATAAGAAGACACACGATTTAACAGTACTGCATACTATCAATAAAAAGACGCAAGATTTAACGATACTGTGTACCGTCAATAAAAAAACACAATATTTAACGATACTGTGTAATTTCAATAAGTAGACACAAGATTAAACGATACTGTGTACTGTCAATAAGATGACACAATATTTTACGATAC
>NW_013908599.1:0-237 GCF_000517525.1 Limulus polyphemus | reverse complement strand
AGTTATGGGGAATTGATAATCAAGGGTGAATGTTATATGATTAATTGTACAGTCACATTGAGTCAAGCATAAGTCAAGGAAAATCTTTTTAACATATCCACTATAGAAATGTATCTACAGTTATGGGGAATTGATAATCAAGGGTGAATGTTATATGATTAATTGTACAGTCACATTGAGTCAAGCATAAGTCAAGGAAAATCTTTTTAACATATCCACTATAGAAATGTATCTACA
>NW_013908598.1:0-237 GCF_000517525.1 Limulus polyphemus | reverse complement strand
AGGTAGTAACATACCAGTGTCAAAGATCAACATTAAACAACAGTAGATATTAACAACATTTAAACAAGTAGTAACATACCAGTGTCAAAGACCGTCATAAAACTAGACATAGCTGCAGATATTATAATTTCTACAAGCATTCATATACCAGTTTTAAAATTTGACGTTAAACAATAAAAAGTTTCTGACATTAATCACCAGTTCTTCATACACCAGTGTCACCCTGCAACAATAACT
>NW_013908597.1:0-235 GCF_000517525.1 Limulus polyphemus | reverse complement strand
TCAACCCTTCACGACAATATATACATAGTAGTTAAATTATCCTTACTAATCAACCCTTCACGACAATATATACATGGTAGTCAAATTACTCCTCACTAATCAACCCTTCACGACAATATATACATAGTAGTTAAATTATCCTTACTAATCAACCCTTCACGACAATATATACATGGTAGTCAAATTCTCCTCACTAATCAACCCTTCACGACAATATATACATGGTAGTTAAATT
>NW_013908596.1:0-236 GCF_000517525.1 Limulus polyphemus | reverse complement strand
ACTTGTAACATTCTGCCACAATTTAATTCTTCGTACTGTCAGCCGACACTGAGCAGGTGGTACATAACTGACTAGAGTTGTTTAAACATTTGTTTAACAACACGTAAAAGCTTGGAATGGTCTATACTTTCATTGGGGGTGTGTCTGTGAGCCAGACTAGTTTCGGAGACTTGTTGTTAAACAAATGGTTAAACTACTGTATTCAATTATGTACCAGCTGCCTAGTGTATGCTGAC
>NW_013908595.1:0-237 GCF_000517525.1 Limulus polyphemus | reverse complement strand
AACTCAAGGAATACAGGAAATCAGAGTTATAAGATCTGTTAGTATTGGACAGTGATTCATGACACAAGGAATAAAGGAAATCAGAGTTGTAATATCTGTTCATATTGGACAATGATTCAAGACACATGGAATACAGGAAATCTGAGTTATAAGATCTGTTAGTACTGGACAGTGATTCAAAACCCAAGGAATACAGGAAGTCAGAGTTGTAAGATCTGTTTATATTGGATAAAGATT
>NW_013908594.1:0-237 GCF_000517525.1 Limulus polyphemus | reverse complement strand
TCATAAAGCAACGTTAAGTAAGAGTAAGACTCATAAAGAAACGTTAAGTAAGAGTGACTCATAAAGAAAGGTTAAGTGAGAGTAAGTCTCATAAAGAAACGTTAACTAAGAGTAAGTATCATAAAGAAACGTTAAGTAAGAGTGACTCATAAAGAAAGGTTAAGTGAGAGTAAGTCTCATAAAGCAACGTTAAGTAAGAGTAAGACTCATAAAGAAACGTTAAGTAAAAGTGACTCA
>NW_013908593.1:0-388 GCF_000517525.1 Limulus polyphemus | reverse complement strand
TAAGAAGGCCTAAAAAAGACAGTTATGAAAGTCGAAAAAAAAGAGTGGACGAAAACTAAAAACACGTTTTCAAAGTCAAAAAAATCTAGTGGAAAACTGAATAAAAGGACCCTTATCAATGTCAATAAAATCTGGAGGAAGGAAGACCAAAAGGTCCGTTATAACAGTCGACAAAATATAGTTTAAGAAGGATTAAAAATACCATTATGAAAGTCATTAAAATATAGTGTAAGAAAGACTAAAAATACCGCTATTTCCTTTTAGTTCGTTTTCCACTAGATTTTTTTGACTTGGAAAACATGTTTTTAGTTTTCGTCCACTCGATTTTATCGACTTTCATAACAGTCTTTTTAGGCCTTCTTAGACTGGATAGTTTTGACTTTGCCTT
>NW_013908592.1:0-237 GCF_000517525.1 Limulus polyphemus | reverse complement strand
TTGTTACACATGAGAAAGCACACTAATCAACATATTTCCAGAACAACTTGTACACACGACAAAGCACACTAATCAACATATTTCCAGAACAACTTGTTACACATGACAAAGCACACTAATCAACATATTTCCAGAACAACTTGTTACACAAGAGAAAGCACACTAATCAACATATTTCTAGAACAACCTGTTACACATGAGAAAGCACACTAATCAACATATTTCCAGAACAACTTG
>NW_013908591.1:0-234 GCF_000517525.1 Limulus polyphemus | reverse complement strand
TTGGTGAGTGTCATAAACTGTTGGTGTAGCTAGATTTACAGTCGAGGTATTTACCCGTGTAGGTGAGTGTCATTTAAACTGTTGGTGTAGCTAGATTTACAGTCGATGTATTTACCCGTGTAGGTGAGTGTCGTATAAACTTCTGTAGGTGTGGTTAGATTTACAGTCGAGGTATTTACCCGTGTAGGTGAGTGTCATTTAAACTGTTGGTGTGGTTAGATTTACAGTCGAGGT
>NW_013908590.1:0-235 GCF_000517525.1 Limulus polyphemus | reverse complement strand
AAACACCAGGTGTTGATAGAATTCACATGAGTGGATAGACAAGAACTCTACAGATAGAGTTTAAACACCAGGTTTCGATAGAAGTCACATGAGTGGATAGGCAAGAACTCTACAGAGAGAGTTTAAACACCATGTGTTGATAGAAGTCACATGAGTGGATAGACAAGAACTCTACAGAGAGAGTTTAAACACCAGGTGTCGATAGAAGTCACATGAGTGGATAGACAAGAACTCT
>NW_013908589.1:0-235 GCF_000517525.1 Limulus polyphemus | reverse complement strand
CTTATTTAATAGAATCCATAATACTGTACATATTTAATAGAATCCATAATACTGTACTTATTTAATAGAATTCATAATACTGTACATATTTAATAGAATCCATAATACTGTACTTATCTAATAGAATCCATAATACTGTACTTATCTAATAGAATCCATAATACTGTACTTATCTAATAGAATCCATAATATTGTACTTATCTAATATAATCCATAATATTGTACATATTCAATA
>NW_013908588.1:0-235 GCF_000517525.1 Limulus polyphemus | reverse complement strand
GTTGGGTTTGTTAGTATCAATTTTGTTCGTGAGTTGAGTTTTGTTTGGGGAATGTTGGGGAATTTAGCTGGTGGGAATTTATTGGTGTGAATAAAGGAATGCTTTATGTGGTTAATTTCTTCATTTATGTAGTCCGTTGAACAGAGTTTTGTGGTTGTGTTTATGAGGTTTTTAAGTGCATTGATTTTTGTGTGGTGTCATGATCGGAATTCCAGGGTATATAGAGGCCGGTGTG
>NW_013908587.1:0-236 GCF_000517525.1 Limulus polyphemus | reverse complement strand
GTGGTATTTGTGAATAGCTTTGGCCTGTTTTATTGTTGATGTATCGTGGTATTTGTGAATAGCTATAGCCTGTTTTATTGTTGATGTATCGTAGTATTTGTGAATAGCTGTGGCCTGTTTTATTGTTGATGTATCGTGGTATATGTGAATAGCTGTGGCCTGTTTTATTGTTGATGTATCGTGGTATACGTGAATAGCTATGGCCTGTTTATTGTTGATGTATCGTGGTATACGTG
>NW_013908586.1:0-458 GCF_000517525.1 Limulus polyphemus | reverse complement strand
CGTTGTCGAATAGAGCTGGTTTACATCACAACCAGCGTTGTCGAATAGAGTTGGTTTACATCACAACCAGCGTTGATGTAAACCAACTGCATTCGACAACGCTGGTTGTGATGTAAACCAACTCTATTCGACAACGCTGGTTGTGATTTAAACCAGCTCTATTCGACAACGCTGGTTGTGATGTAAACCAACTCTATTCGACAACGCTGGTTGTGATGTAAACCAACTCTATTCGACAACGCTGGTTGTGATGTAAACCAACTCTATTCGACAACGCTGGTTTAGATGTGAACCAACTGCATTCGACAAAACTCTATTCGACAACGCTGGTTGGTTTACATCACAACCAGCGTTGTCGAATGGAGGTGGTTTATTTACATCACAACCAGCGTTGTCGAATAGAGTTGGTTTACATCAAAACCAGCGTTGTCGAATAGAGCTGGTTTACATCACAACCA
>NW_013908585.1:0-237 GCF_000517525.1 Limulus polyphemus | reverse complement strand
ACTGTTTGTTTTAAAGGAGTTATAAAACGTTTTGCGTTTTGTACCAGTACGTCGTTCCATTTGGACGGATCATCTCCAAATTTTGTATGAACGTTCGTTGCATACTTGCGTATTTTCATGCAAACTTCTAGCCTTCTGTTGTCATTTTTGCGACTTTTGTGGTCGTTTTATGTTACTCTTTTATTGGCTTTTCTGAAAGAGTATGTGTACTGCAGTGAAGCTTTTGGTTACTGATTG
>NW_013908584.1:0-237 GCF_000517525.1 Limulus polyphemus | reverse complement strand
CATAGATAACTGTACTTCTAAACCTATAACAATACACTTGATTCATAGATAACTGTACTACCAGTCCTATAACAATACACTTGTTTCATAGATAACTGTACTCCTAAACCTATAAAAATACGCTTGTTTCATAGATAACTGTACTACTAAATCTATAACAATACATTGTTTCATAGATAACTGTACTACTAGACGTATAACAATACAATTGTTTCATAGATAACTGTACTACCAGAC
>NW_013908583.1:0-232 GCF_000517525.1 Limulus polyphemus | reverse complement strand
ATTAATCATAATAAAATAAAGATAGCTGTATTAATCGTAATAAAATAAAGATAGCAGTATTAATCATAATAAAATAAAGATAGCAGTATTAATCATAATAATATAAAGATAGCAGTATTAATCATAATAATATAAAGATAGCAGTATTAATCATAATAATATAAAGATAGCAGTATTAATCATAATAAAATAAAGATAGCAGTATTAATCATAATAAAATAAAGATAGCAGT
>NW_013908582.1:0-237 GCF_000517525.1 Limulus polyphemus | reverse complement strand
CATCTCGAGCGCTTTCGGGAACTACTACCTCAGACATTTTCTGTAGACGGAGCATCTCGAGCGCTTTCGGGAACTACTACCTCTGACATTTTCTGTAGACGGAGCATCTCGAGCGCTTTCTGGAACTACTACCTCAGACATTTTCTGTAGACGGAGCATCTCGAGCGCTTTCGGAAACTACTACCTCAGACATTTTCTGTAGACGGAGCATCTCGAGCGCGTTCGGAAACTACTACC
>NW_013908581.1:0-233 GCF_000517525.1 Limulus polyphemus | reverse complement strand
CTTCTTATTGACAGTACACATTATCGTTGAATATTGTGTCTTCTTATTGACAGTACACAGTATCGTTAAATCTTGTGTCTTCTTATTGACAGTACACAGTATCGTTAAATCTTGTGTCTTCTTATGACAGTACACAGTATCGTTAAATCTTGTTGTCTTCTTATTGACAGGACACATTATTGATAAATCTTATGGTTTTCTTACGTGACAGTACACATTATCGTCGAATATTG
>NW_013908580.1:0-236 GCF_000517525.1 Limulus polyphemus | reverse complement strand
AACCCATTTAATAACACTAATGAAACATTTGATGGTAACACAAGCGTTAACCTGTCCTGGAGAATCTGTTTTTGTTGTCTTAAAATACCATTACATAGAAGGAGGATATAAACGGTGTTGCTACAAGTGAACTTTTCAACGTTGACAGATCTACCTGTTTTTTTTTCAATCCCTTGTCTTAGTAGAAGAGAACTGATGACGTTTGCACTTAGTATCGAGAACTTGGACGTCTCAAA
>NW_013908579.1:0-485 GCF_000517525.1 Limulus polyphemus | reverse complement strand
CTCGTTGTCGTTTAATAATAACAGTGTAACATACTCGTTGTCGTTTAATAATAACAGTGTAACATACTCGTTGTCGTTTAATAATAACAGTGTAACATACTCGTTGTCGTTTAATAATAACAGTGTAACATACTCGTTGTCGTGTAATGATAACAGTATAACATACTCATTGTCGTTTAATAATAACAGTGTAACATACTCATTGTCGTTTAATAATAACAGTATAACATACTCATTGCCGTGTAATGAGAACGGTATAACATACTCGTTGTCCTTTAATAATAACAGTATAACATACTCATTGCTGTGTAATGATAACAGTGTAACATACTCGTTGTCGTGTAATGATAACGGTATAACATACTCGTTGTCGTTTAATAATAACAGTATAACATACTCATTGCTGTGTAATGATAACAGTGTAACATACTCGTTGTCGTGTAATGATAACGAGTATAACATACTCATTGCCGTGTAATGATAAC
>NW_013908578.1:0-317 GCF_000517525.1 Limulus polyphemus | reverse complement strand
GCAAAACATGACGTTAAAATTATGACTTCCGTTCCGGAACTAAAAGCAGTTAATTTTTTAAACAGAGAAAAGGGAAATACTGTTCAATATTGTGTTTACTCCGTATCTGAAGGGGGTCTGCACATTCATTTTTGTATTTACTTTAGAAACCAAAACTAATATTCGTGAATGTATATAATATTAGATTTGTCTTACCTTACAAGGGGGAAAATAAAAACTCTGCACAAGATGACATTAAATATGAAAACTCTGCACAAGATGACATTAAAAAGTCTCTTACAAGGGGGAAATATGAAAACTCTGCACAAGATGACATT
>NW_013908577.1:0-316 GCF_000517525.1 Limulus polyphemus | reverse complement strand
ATGTTTAACTGATTGTGGTAACTGTCTGGTTTAGCCAACAGTTACCATCATCAGCTAAACCAGACAGTTACCATCACAACTGGTTTAGCTGATAATGGTAACTGTCTGGTTTAGCTTATGATGGTAACTGTCCGGTTTAACTGATGGTGGTAACTGTCTGGTTTAGCTTGATAATGGTAACTGTCTGGTTTAGCTGATAATGGTAACTGTCTGGTTTAGCTGATGATGGTAACTGTCTGGTTTAGCTGATGATGGTAACTGTCTGGTTTAACTGATGGTGGTAACTGTCTGGTTTAGCTGATGATGGTAACTGTCT
>NW_013908576.1:0-237 GCF_000517525.1 Limulus polyphemus | reverse complement strand
GGCGCTCGACTCGTAATCTGAGGGTCGCGGGTTCGAATCCCTGTCACACCAAACATGCTCGCCCTTTCAGCCGTGGGGGCGTTATAATGTGACGGTCAATCCCACTATTCGTTGGTAAAAGAGTAGCCCAAGAGTTGGCGGTGGGTGGCGATGACTAGCTGCCTTCTCTCTAGTCTTACACTGCTAACTTAGGGACGGCTAGCGCAGATAGCCCTCGTGTAGCTTTGCGCGAAATTC
>NW_013908575.1:0-236 GCF_000517525.1 Limulus polyphemus | reverse complement strand
TACTGTGTAACTGTCAAATAAGAAGACTACAAGTATTTAACGATACTGTGTACTGTCAATAAGAAGACACAATATTCAAAGATAATATGTACTGTCTAGTAAGTAAAACACAAGATTTAACAATAATGTGTCCTGTCAATAAGAAGACACAAGATTTAACGATACTGTGTACTGTCTAATAAGAAGACACAAGATTTAACGATACTGTGTTACTGTCAATAAGAAGACACAAGATT
>NW_013908574.1:0-234 GCF_000517525.1 Limulus polyphemus | reverse complement strand
GTCAATAAGAAGATACAGGATTTATCAATACTGTGTACTGTCAATAAGAAGACACAAGATTTAACAATAATGTGTCCTGTCAATAAGAATATAAAGGATTTATCAATACTGTGTACTGTCAAAAGAAGACACAAGATTTAACAATACTGTAGTCCTGTCAATAAGAAGATACAGGATTTATCAATACTGTGTCCTGTCAATAAGAAAATATAGGATTGATCAATACTGTGTACT
>NW_013908573.1:0-235 GCF_000517525.1 Limulus polyphemus | reverse complement strand
AATGGGCTATCTGTGCTCTGCCCACCACACGTATCGAAACCCGGATTATAGCGTTGTAAGTCCGCAGACATACCGCTGTGCCACTGGGGGAGCTTTTTGGTGTATATCAGAAAGCATACCAATTTAGGAAATGGATTGTTTGTTTGTTTTGAAATTAAGCACAAAGCTACACAATGGGCTATCTGTGCTCTGCCCACCACGGGTATCGAAACCCGGTTTCTAGCGTTGTAAGTAT
>NW_013908572.1:0-235 GCF_000517525.1 Limulus polyphemus | reverse complement strand
ATTATACTCAAATCTCTGTCTCCCATCTAATAATTATACTCAAATCTCTGTCCCCATCTAATAATTATACTCAAATCTCTATCCCCATCTAATAATTATACTCAAATCTCTATCCCCCATCTAATAATTATACTCAAATCTCTATCCCCCATCTAATAATTATACTCAAATCTCTATCCCCCATCTAATAATTATACTCAAATCTCTGTCCCCCATCTAATAATTATAGTCAAAT
>NW_013908571.1:0-503 GCF_000517525.1 Limulus polyphemus | reverse complement strand
CCTATCCCTACATAGAGACAATCCTTGCTATGCCTAACATAGAGGCATCTGTGCTATCCCTACATAAGAGTACAGATGATTTTTGTATTGCTTTAATAGAGGCATCTGTGCTATCCCTACATAGAGGCATCTGTGCTATCCCTACATAGAGGCATCCGTGCTATCCCTACATAGAGACATCTGTGCTATCCCTACATAGAGACATCTGTGCTATCCCTAAATCCGTGCTATCCCTGCATAGAGACATCCGTGCTATCCCTGCATAGAGACATCCGTGCTATCCCTACATAGAGGCATCTGTGCTATCCCTACATAGAGACATCTGGTGCTATCCCTACATAGAGGCATCTGTGCTATCCCTACATAGAGACATCCGTGCTATCCCTACATAGAGACATCCGTGCTATCCCTACATAGAGGCATCTGTGCTATCCCTACATAGAGACATCTGTGCTATCCCTACATAGAGACATCCGTGCTATCCCTACATAGAGACATCCGTG
>NW_013908570.1:0-237 GCF_000517525.1 Limulus polyphemus | reverse complement strand
AATTCAAAAGAATATAAAAAATCACAAACTCTTTCAGTTCAAAGTCCTAAGTCTAATTCATGTAAAGACTTTGCACTCGCCACTCGGTAACTCTTAACCTAACAATCGTGGATCAACTTCTTTCCTAAAAAATATATCTATTTTGAGTTTAATTTTTCAATATAATGATTAATATAAACAGATGTACCATGCAGCATGACTTAAGCTACTATATATAAAAAAAAAATTACGTATATC
>NW_013908569.1:0-236 GCF_000517525.1 Limulus polyphemus | reverse complement strand
AACCATATTTTAACCCTATATAGTTTCATCAGAAAGGTTGTTTTCCTGAAATAATGACAACATATTTCCCTCTTCCTCTCAACGATTTCAACTATATTTTAACCCTATATAGTTTCATCAGAAAGGTTGTTTTCCTGAAATAATGACAACATATTTCCCTCTTCCTCTCAACGATTTCAACCATATTTTAACCCTATATAGTTTCATCAGAAAGGTTGTTTTCCTGAAATAATGAC
>NW_013908568.1:0-235 GCF_000517525.1 Limulus polyphemus | reverse complement strand
CTATAATAAAAGACCTACCAGTAACTATCCATCTATTATTAAAGACCTACCAGTCACTATCTATAACAACTTTTTTAGAATAAAAAAAATCTAAAAATGAGTAGATTGCTTGTTTTTTCCTTTTGACCCTTCAATTTCTTTCAGAAGCAGGTTTCAATACACCAAGTGCTTTCGCAAAAATATTCAGTCATTTGGTAGAAAACACAACACCTAATGCAAAGGTTCACAAGTTACT
>NW_013908567.1:0-571 GCF_000517525.1 Limulus polyphemus | reverse complement strand
GACACAAGATTTAACGATACTGTGTACTTTCAATAAGATGATACAAGATTTAACATAACTGTGTACTGTCAATAAGAAGACAAAAGATTTAAAGATACTGTGTACTTTCAATAAGAAGACACAATATTTAACAATACTGTGTACTTTCAATAACAAGATACAAGATTTAACAAAACTGTGTAGTGTGTCTTCTTATTGGCAGTACACAGTTTTGTTAAATAGTGTGTCTTCTTATTGACAGTTGATAGTACACAGTATTGTTAAATCACAGTTTTGTTAAATCTTGTGTCTTCTTATTGAAAGACACAGTATTGTTAAATCTTGTGTCTTCTTAGTACTGTCAATAAGAAGACACACGATTTAGCAATACTGTGTACTTTCAATAAAAAGACACAAGATTTAACGATACTGTGTACTGTCAATAAGAAGACACAAGATTTAACGATACTGTGTAATGTCAATTAGAAGACACAAGATTTAACGATACTGTGTAATGTCAATAGAAGACACAAGATTTAACGATACTGTGTACTGTCAATAAGAAGACACAAGATTTAACGATAACTGTGTA
>NW_013908566.1:0-237 GCF_000517525.1 Limulus polyphemus | reverse complement strand
ACGGCTTAAATGGGTAATGAAGAAAAACTTTAATATAAGTTTAACATGACAGCAAATGTACAACGTTTCGACAAGGTTTTGTCATCATAACATGCTTATCTTAATAAAACCGTAAAATAAACATTGAACTACAACAGGAGTTATAAAATGTATTGTGGCTTTAAAGTTCCAAGTAATAGTACTAATACATTAAACAAATAAACACTTGTGTTGTACAAAATGACTAATTGCATTTTA
>NW_013908565.1:0-237 GCF_000517525.1 Limulus polyphemus | reverse complement strand
TATTATCAATTTTATTTGTTATTTACTAGTCCGATATTTAGGGCGTTGGTTAAATACAGTCATTTTGACGTAGCTACTAAAAGTAACAAACATTGAGGTATAGGTTGAAAGATATTTTTATGGTTGTCATCAAAATAAAATTTCAAACGTTTTGGCCAGTTTGGTTTAAAAATCGGTTTCTAATGCCGTATTTTAGGTATAACTCTCTGTAAGACTGTCATGATTTTCTATTTTGTA
>NW_013908564.1:0-237 GCF_000517525.1 Limulus polyphemus | reverse complement strand
CACTGATGACTTTGCCTGTCATTTACTAAGTTTGTTTCTACCAATACCGCTGACGATGTTGCCTCTCATTTACTAAGTTTGTTTCTACCAATACTACTGACGACTTTGCCTGTCATTTACTAAGTTTGTTTCTACCAATACCACTGATAACGTTGCCTGTCATTTACTAAGTTTGTTTCTACCAATACCACTGACGATGTTGCCTGTCATTTACTAAGTTTGTTTCTACCAATACCG
>NW_013908563.1:0-235 GCF_000517525.1 Limulus polyphemus | reverse complement strand
CTTCATAGTAAGAAAAGTGACCTAGTTATTCTGATTCGTAGAATATTCTATGATCTTCATAGTCAAAACTGACCTAGTTATTCTGATTCCTAGAGTATTCTGTGACCTTCATAGTAAAAAAACTGACCTAGTTATTCTGATTCTTAAAGCATCGTATGACCTTTATAGTAAAAAACTGACCTAGTTATTCTGATTCGTAGAATATTCTATGACCTTCATAGTAAGAAAACTGACC
>NW_013908562.1:0-237 GCF_000517525.1 Limulus polyphemus | reverse complement strand
ATAAGTTTCAAATTTATTCAATCTCTTTTCTTTAAGATTTGGATATTCATGAAAAGATGCAAATGCCCTATGGTTAGGAAAAAAAAGCAATTTTTCTGAAACCAAATTGATAAAAGAGTTTTAATAGGCAGTTTGTTTGTAATTAAGCACAAAGCTAAACAATGAGCTATCTGTGCTCTGTCCACCACGGGTATGGAAACCCGATTTCTAGCGTTGTAAGTCCGCAGACATACTGCT
>NW_013908561.1:0-237 GCF_000517525.1 Limulus polyphemus | reverse complement strand
GGTAAGGAAACCAAACATTTAAAATACCGAGGCATTTGATAGCCTCGCCCAGGTAGGGAAACCAAACATTTAAAAAACAGCAGCATTTGATAGCCTCGCCCAGGTAAAGAAACGAAACATTTAAAAAACAGCAGCATTTGATAGCCTCGCCCAGGTAAGGAAACCAAACATTTAAAATACCGAGGCATTTGATAGCCTCGCCCAGGTAAGGAAACCAAACATTTAAAATACCGAGGC
>NW_013908560.1:0-236 GCF_000517525.1 Limulus polyphemus | reverse complement strand
CAATAATAAATAATGACGTTATTATTGTTGAAACATCTCTGTTTCAATAATAAATAATTACGTTATTATTGTTGAAACATCTCTGTTTTCCAATAATAAATAATTACGTTATTATTGTTGAAACATCTCTGTTTCCAATAATAAATAATGACGTGTACCTGATGATGACAAAACCTTGTCGAAACGTTGTACATTTGCTGTCATGTTAAACTTATATAAAGTTTTTCTTCATTACC
>NW_013908559.1:0-237 GCF_000517525.1 Limulus polyphemus | reverse complement strand
ATACAAGATGACTCTATCTGTCCTATTGCACTAGGACTACATGCAAGATGACCCTATCTGTCATACTGCACTAGGACTACATGCAAGATGACCTTATCTATCATACTGCACTAGGACTACATACAATATGACTCTATCTGTCATACTGCACTAGGAATACATGCAAGATGACCCTATCTGTCATACTGCACTAGGACTACATGCAAGATGACCCTATCTGTCCTATTGCACTAGGAC
>NW_013908558.1:0-235 GCF_000517525.1 Limulus polyphemus | reverse complement strand
CTTTATACAGGTGTGGAAGTGTTCACACTGTGTTTGTGTATTGTTCTTTATACAGGTGTGGAAGTGTTAACACTGTGTTTGTGTATTGTTCTTTATACAGGTGTGGAAGTGTTAACACTGTGTTTGTGTGTTGCTCTTTATACAGGTGTGGAAGTGTTAACACTGTGTTTGTGTATTGTTCTTTATACACGTGTGAAAGTGTTAACACTGTGTTTGTCTATTGTTCTTTATACAC
>NW_013908557.1:0-234 GCF_000517525.1 Limulus polyphemus | reverse complement strand
GAATCAACACTCAGAGGAGTCCATTTCCATAGGGGTACTAAGTTTAAAGGGTTGAAACTTCAATTAATGAGAAGATTTAGCTGATGAATCAACACTCAGAGGGGTCCATTTCCATGGGAGGTACTAAGTTTAATGGGTTGAAACTTCAATTAATGAGAAGATTTAGCTGATGAATCAACACTCAGAGGGGTCCATTTCCATGGGAGGTACTAAGTTTAATGGGTTGAAACTTCA
>NW_013908556.1:0-237 GCF_000517525.1 Limulus polyphemus | reverse complement strand
ACAGCGTTTCATAGTATTTTTTGTGGCAGGTGAGCGATGGAAGAGAGCAGCGAAGGAAGTGGAGCGGTTTTGTGACGTTCTCAAAGGAGTTGCGTTAATTTTTAGCTATGCCTAGCTAATGATACAGAAGTTACAATGATGAGGCTCACATGCACTCATGTTACCGTCAAATAACATAAAACTGACCTTTGGTCTGTGCAAAGTAATTTGTCTTGCTGTGTTTTGGTACAACTCACC
>NW_013908555.1:0-236 GCF_000517525.1 Limulus polyphemus | reverse complement strand
TATCTTTATTATCGTGCAAATGCCATCGGCACTGATAACACAATAAAAAACAAGAAATGGACCAGTTAACAGAGACATTCTAGAGAAATGGCTATCTGAAAAGTTTCATATAACAGAAACACAGAGGACATACCGAACAACAGGGAGAGCCCCAAGAGACACCAATAGTAACTGTGTCACTTCTCTACACCAGAGGCCTATCAGAGAAGATACGGATAATCTGTGCATGATACAAC
>NW_013908554.1:0-309 GCF_000517525.1 Limulus polyphemus | reverse complement strand
AGATGTTTAGTAGTTAGATTGGTCAAGTAAATCGGGTATAACAGGAGATGTTTAGTAGTAGATTGGTCAAGTAAGTCGGGTATAACAGGAGATGTTTAGTAATAGATTGGTCAAGTAAATCGTGTATAAGAGGAGATGTTTAGTAGTAGATTGGTCAAGTAAATCGGGTGTAACAGGAGATGTTTAGTGGTAGATTGGTCAAGTAAATCGGGTATAACAGGAGATGTTTAGTAGTAGATTGGTCAAGTAAATCGGGTATAACAGGAGATGTTTAGTGGTAGATTGGTCAAGTAAATCGGGTATAAGAGG
>NW_013908553.1:0-232 GCF_000517525.1 Limulus polyphemus | reverse complement strand
TCCGTTACAAACTTTTCTACAGGTTCTTCTTATTCACTACTGATTTATTTTCATATACTGTGCGTTTTATTTTCATTCACCATTGAACGCTTTCTTACACTACAGCTGCTAATCTCATGCATCACTCAACGCCTTCTCTATTCCACATTTGTTAATGTTATTCACCATTAACGATTTTCTCATTTTACTTTTGTTAACCTTATTCACCTCTCAACACTGTCTCTATTCTAAA
>NW_013908552.1:0-239 GCF_000517525.1 Limulus polyphemus | reverse complement strand
CAGTTACTGAAGCTTCTCTGTGCCTGGCAACAGTGACTGGAGCTTTCTGTGCCTGGCAACAGTTACTGAGGCTTCTCTGTGCCTGGCAACAGTGACTGGGGCTTTCTGTGCCTGGCAAGAGTTACTGAGGCTTCTCTGTACCTGGCAACAGTGACTTGGAGCTTTTTGTGCCTGGCAACAGTTACTAGGACTTCTCTGTGACTGGGGCTTTCTGTGCCTGGCAAGAGTTACTGAGGCTT
>NW_013908551.1:0-230 GCF_000517525.1 Limulus polyphemus | reverse complement strand
ACTCGACTCGCAATCTGAGGGTCGCGGGTTACGAATACCCGTACCCAACCAAACATGCTCGCCCTTTCAGGCCGTGGGGCGTTATAATGTGACGGTCAATCCCACTATTCGTTGGTTAAAAAAGTAGCCCAAGAGTTGGCGGTGGGTGGTGATGACTAGCTGCCTTCCCTATAGTCTTTCACTGCTAAATTCAAAACAAACAAACAAACAGAATAAGAGTAAATATAAAT
>NW_013908550.1:0-236 GCF_000517525.1 Limulus polyphemus | reverse complement strand
CTACAAGAAAGAAAAAAGTCGACCACAACCCAAATGAAGAAAACATAAAGACATTTTCATTAGTTTTTCTTTCGTACAAATACATTCCTGAAAGCCACGAAGCCACTAAATTACATATATATAGATGGATACATACATTATGTTGTGCGTATCCCCTTGAATTTAAAAACTCTGGAAAATAAAAGTAGTATTTTCTATTTGTTAATTGTATAACTTGTTCCACCAGAGGCCAACCG
>NW_013908549.1:0-446 GCF_000517525.1 Limulus polyphemus | reverse complement strand
AGTGAAATACATTCAAACTTGGGGAGTGTGAGTTATTATCTCACACTCACCAAGTTTGATGTATTTCACTACAACTACTGTGTTACCTTTCATTATTTCACACTCACTAAGTTTGATGTATTTCACTACAACTACTGTGTTATCTTTCATTATTTCACACTTACCAAGTTTGATGTATTTCACTACAACTACTGTGTTATCTTTCATTATTTCACACTCACCAAGTTTGATGTATTTCACTACCACTACTGGGTTATCTTTCATTATCAGATAACACAGTAGTGGTAGTGAAATACATCAAACTTGGTGAGTGTGAAATAATGAAATATAACACAGTAGTTGTAGTGAAATACATCAAACTTGGTGAATGTGAGATAATGACAGATAACCCAGTAGTGATAGTGAAATACATCAAACTTGGTGAGTGTGAAATAATGAAAGATAAC
>NW_013908548.1:0-236 GCF_000517525.1 Limulus polyphemus | reverse complement strand
TTAAAATGATAGTATTTTACCCTTGGTGCCAACATTATCCGCTTAAAATGATAGTATTTTACCCTTGGTGCCAACATTATCCACTTACAATGATAGTATTTTACCCTTGGTGCCAACACTATCCGCTTAAAATGATAGTATTTTACCCTTGGTGCCAACACTATCCACTTAAAATGATAGTATTTTACCCTTGGTGCCAACACTATCCGCTTACAATGATAGTATTTTACCCTTGG
>NW_013908547.1:0-236 GCF_000517525.1 Limulus polyphemus | reverse complement strand
TCAAACTATGTGGAGCTTACTAAATGACGAGTAAACAGTGACAGTTCAAACTATGTGAAGCTTATTAAATGACGAGTAAACAGTGAGTTCATACTATGTGAAGCTTACTAAATGACGAGTAAACAGTGACAGTTCGAACTATGTGAAGCTTACTAAATGACGAGTAAACAATGACAATTCATACTATGTGAAGCTTACTAAATGACGAGTAAACAGTGACAGTTCAAACTATGTGA
>NW_013908546.1:0-237 GCF_000517525.1 Limulus polyphemus | reverse complement strand
TTCTTAGTTTAACTACTCTAGTTTGATAATCAAATTGATGTACTTTTGACTTAGGGCATACCACTGATAAAGTAAGTTCGTCCTTTATATTAAATAACCAAGTCCCTGGGGTCCTTGTCTTATACAAATAGAATGGTTTAGGAAGAATTATTCTTTTTTTCACAAACCTTGGCTATTCTATTTTTACTTCCTGTATATATTACATACTTACAAGTTACTATAGACACTGAATAAATT
>NW_013908545.1:0-238 GCF_000517525.1 Limulus polyphemus | reverse complement strand
ATCTACTTAGTATAGTTGCAAAATTTCAGGTTTCTGGGTTCTTTCCTCCTGGTGCTATAATGGTTACATATACATAAACACGTGTCTGTCTGTAATTTCTATTCGTAATATAACGAATCACTTCTTTTCTAAGTGGTTTTAGCTAGCTTGCCTCATTAAAAAGATGCGCAAGCACGTGGATAAAATAGGTAATAATATCTAAGTTACACATCATCAGGGTCCACTTAGTATGTGTGCA
>NW_013908544.1:0-237 GCF_000517525.1 Limulus polyphemus | reverse complement strand
TTAAATTATAAATATATTAATTCATGTGAATATAAAATTTCATATTTTCTGAAAAGGTGGTGTCTATTTACTTGTGACCACCCTGTGTATATAAGCCGCCAAAAAGTGACGGCAAGAAGATAATGTAATGAGTAATTGACAGTTGAGTCGAGCACGTGAGACGTTCGTTGAAAGAGTACTTTCAGCAGATTTGTGCAGCTCTCCAGATCGCTTCTGACTGGCGCAATTCCATTCAAG
>NW_013908543.1:0-445 GCF_000517525.1 Limulus polyphemus | reverse complement strand
TTTCGATTGTTTTTACTCTAGATTAGAGAATGTTCGATTTGTTTTTGCTTTTTTACGGTACATAATATTTTTCGTTAAGGTTATAATGTCTCAGTTTTCAGTATTTCATAGAAATAAGCACAATACGATACTTTTCTATTATTTTTGCGTCAAAAAAGCAGTTTTCAGTATTTCATAGAAATAAGCACAATACGATACTTTTCTATTATTTTTGAGTCAAAAAAGCACTTTTTCGTTTTTCAAAAAAAAATCATACTTTCACCGAAAAGCCAAGGCTATAGCCCATATTTTTTACCAAATTTTGAAAAAAATTGTTTTTCTTCATATTTCAAGACAAAGATGCCCTTGATGTAACACTTCCAAAATGGATATCGTTTCATCAAAATTCCCAATAGTTATTCCATAATATGTAATCAAAATTTCGCTTATCTTCGACTTACTGTAT
>NW_013908542.1:0-237 GCF_000517525.1 Limulus polyphemus | reverse complement strand
AGTGTGCGGACCATTTTCATTTATATAGTGCTCTGTGAACACAAATTAATTAGCATAAATCAGTTAAATGACGAAAAATTAGGTGTCTATTTACTTGTGACCACTCAGTGTATGAGTATCTGTTTTATATAACCACTGTAGTTCCACTTTCCATTATAAAGTTTATATTTTGTTTTAAAAATTTCAACTTTTTTATTAGAATACGTAATGTTATACTGTGTATTTAAATGGTATAAA
>NW_013908541.1:0-237 GCF_000517525.1 Limulus polyphemus | reverse complement strand
TCTGCCTATTAAAATAATATTAAACATTCTTGAATTTATATTGTAAAGACAAATCAAACCAACAATGCTAAATAAATAGCATGTGTAAATCAATACGTAAGCATTAACATCTTTGGATTTAGAATAGAATACTGTTACGACAGCGGAGGTCACGAGACTCTGGTAACACGTAATGAGTATCTAGAAAGATCGAGGAACTTGTCGAACTTCCTAGCGGTTGCTAGAATGGCGCTCTTA
>NW_013908540.1:0-234 GCF_000517525.1 Limulus polyphemus | reverse complement strand
GTCGGACCTCAAAGAGACCAGTAGTGGTTGGTGTTGAGCAACACCCACCAACCCCCATCATGAAAGTCCCAACAGCTAGGTGTAAAACGCCAAACACACACACAGTGTCTATGTGACAGGAAAGCTTGATGGCCAAAGGTGCAACTTTGTCATAGACTCTGCGTCTCAGCAAACCCTTGTGAGCATCAAGGTGTTAAATCACCAAGGAGTACCAGAAGCCATACAGAAGCTTTA
>NW_013908539.1:0-236 GCF_000517525.1 Limulus polyphemus | reverse complement strand
GATTGTTCTAGTCCAGGAAAATGATTGGGAAGTGGTACCTGTTCTACTCCAGGAAAATGATTGGGAAGTGGTGACTGTTCTAGTCCAGGAAAATGATTGGGAAGTGGTGATTGTTCTAGTCCAGGAAAATGATTGGGAAGTGGTAACTGTTCTACTCCAGGAAAATGATTGGGAAGTGGTGACTGTTCTAGTCCAGGAAAGTGATTGGGAAGTGGTGATTGTCTAGTCCAGGAAAA
>NW_013908538.1:0-239 GCF_000517525.1 Limulus polyphemus | reverse complement strand
TAATCTTACTTTTTTTCCAATGATGATAGTTGGCCCCATGAAACTTAATCTTACTTTTTTCCAATGATGATAGTTGGCCCCGTGAAACTTAATCTTACTTTTTTTCCAATGATGATAGTTGGCCCCATGAAACTTAATCTTACTTTTTTCCAATGATGATAGTTAGACCCGTGAAACTTAATCTTACTTTTTTCCAATGATGATAGTTGGCCCCATGAAACTTAATCCTACTTTTTTCC
>NW_013908537.1:0-228 GCF_000517525.1 Limulus polyphemus | reverse complement strand
GCTGAGATGCAGTATCTATGAATAAAGTTGCACCTTTGGACATCCAGCCTTCCCTGTCATGTAGACACTATGTGTGCTTGCCTATTTTACACTTAGCTGGTTGGGTACTTTCACGAGTGGGGGTTGGTGGGCGTCCCTCAACACCAACCACTACTGGTTTCCCGAAGCTGACTTATTGGTGGTATTCTTCTTACACTGGCTCATCATATGTCCTTGCTCTCCACAGTT
>NW_013908536.1:0-236 GCF_000517525.1 Limulus polyphemus | reverse complement strand
GACATTTTATTGACAAATATGTGACAGCTGGATGGTAATGGGTTATAAGGGAACAAGACCAGATCACACTGAAAGTGATACAAATATTTTCTTTCATTATTTATTTTGATTATTAATGAACACTATTTTAAAGGGAAGCAAAAAGTTAGTTATACCATGCTTTAGAGAGAAATTAAAGATCACATGAAATAATAATCATTTAAGTGGTTGGAAAAAAATGAAATGGTTTGACTTGT
>NW_013908535.1:0-235 GCF_000517525.1 Limulus polyphemus | reverse complement strand
CGTTCGTTGCGTACTTGCGTATTTACATGCAAATCTCTAGCTTCATATTATCATTTTTGAGTCTTTTGTGGTCCATTTTGTTACTACTTTATTGGCTTTCTGAAAGAGAATGTGTAGTGCAGTGAAGCTTTTTGATATTGCTCTGTTATAGATTTCTTGCTATCAGAGGGTTCTAAATTGATGGATCTCAACCTTTTTTGCTATTTACATTCACTAGTTCGTTCCACAGTATCAT
>NW_013908534.1:0-236 GCF_000517525.1 Limulus polyphemus | reverse complement strand
CAGATGGACTTCATAATTCTACTAAAATACTGCTGACATGTGAGAAATGAAAAAACCTTATTTGTTCCTCTCCAATCAAGATATAAACACATGGACTTCATAATTCTACTAAAATACTGCCAACATGTGAGAAATAAACAAGATAAATATTTGTTCCTCTCCAATCGCGATATAAACAGATGGACTTCATAATTCTACTAAAATACTGCTGACATGTGAGAAATGAAAAACCTTAT
>NW_013908533.1:0-237 GCF_000517525.1 Limulus polyphemus | reverse complement strand
GCGACATAATATTTTTTCGTTAATGTTATAATGTCTGAATTTTGAATTTTCTACCGAAATAAACACTAGCTGTTATTCTTCTATTAATTGTCCTTCAAAAAAGCACTGTTTTTCAAGTTTTAAAAAATTTATATTTTCGCAAAAAATACCAAGGCTATAGCCTTCAGTTTTTGCTAAAATTTTGAAAAAATTTATTTTTCTTCATATTTCAATATAAAGATGCCCTTGATGTGCACT
>NW_013908532.1:0-237 GCF_000517525.1 Limulus polyphemus | reverse complement strand
AACATATCTACATGTGTTTCCTTCAGTCCGACTGGATTAAATAGGACACAATAGCTAGTATCGTTCTATGACCCACTCTTCACTTCAGTCTGCGGTCAATGTGTTAATTAACTCATATATTTACAACATATCTACATGTGTTTCCTTAAGTCCGAGTTCATTAAATAGGTCCCAATAACTAGTATCGTTCTATGACCCACTCTTCACTTCAGTCTGCGGTCAATGTGTTAATTAACT
>NW_013908531.1:0-237 GCF_000517525.1 Limulus polyphemus | reverse complement strand
AGAATATATAACCATCCTACTCATCTTTAGTCTTTTTTGGTACTACTACTCTTTGAACACCTAGGTTTAACTCTAGTTACAGAAATTATAACCACCATACTCATCTTTAGCGTTATTTGACACAACAACTCCACGAATACCTAGGTGTAACTCTAGTTACAAAATTTATAACCACCATAAACATCTTTAGCCTAACTTGGTATAACTACTCCATGAACACCTATGTGTAACTCTAGT
>NW_013908530.1:0-236 GCF_000517525.1 Limulus polyphemus | reverse complement strand
AACCAAAGGCTATACGCCCATTGTTTTTCTACTAAATTTAGAAAAAAATTGTTTTTCTTCATATTTCAATACAAAGATGCCCTTGATGTAAAACTTTCAAAATAGAGATCCTTTTATGAAAATTCCCAATAGTTATTTCATAATATGTTATCAAAATTTCGGTTAATGTCCATTTTACTGTTGTTGTTTTTTTGTCTTCAATTATATTATAAACAAAGAAAAACTTTAAGAATAAT
>NW_013908529.1:0-232 GCF_000517525.1 Limulus polyphemus | reverse complement strand
GTGTACTGTCAATAAGAAGACAAAAGATATCACGATAGTGTGTACTGTCAATAAGAAGACACTAGATTTAACAATACTGTGTACTCTCAATTAAGAAGACACAAGATTTAACGATACTGTGTACTGTCAATAAGAAGACACAAGATTTAACGATACTGTGTACTGTCAATAAGAAGACACAAGATTTACGATACTGTGTACTGTCAATAAGAAGGCACAAGATATAACGATA
>NW_013908528.1:0-236 GCF_000517525.1 Limulus polyphemus | reverse complement strand
TAAAGGATTTATCAATACTGTGTACTGTCAATAAGAAGACACAAGATTTAACAATACTGTGTCCTGTCAATAAGAAGATACAAGATTTAACAATAATGTGTCCTGTGAATAATAATATAAAGGATTTATCAATACTGTGTACTGTCAATAAGAAGACACAAGATTTAACAATACTGTGTCCTGTCAATAAGAAGATACAGGATTAATCAATATTGTGTCCTGTCAATAAGAAGATA
>NW_013908527.1:0-237 GCF_000517525.1 Limulus polyphemus | reverse complement strand
AGTACACGGTATCGTTAAATCTTGTGTCTTCTAATTGACAGTACACAGTATTGATAAATCCTTTATCTTCTTACTGACAGAACACAGTATTGTTAAATCTTGTGTCTTCTAATTGACAGTACACAGTGTTGATAAATCCTGTATCTTCCTTTTGACAGGACTCAGTATTTTTAAATTTTGTGTATTCTTATTGACAGTACACAGTATCGTTAAATCTTGTGTCTTCTTATTGAGAGT
>NW_013908526.1:0-237 GCF_000517525.1 Limulus polyphemus | reverse complement strand
CACTCACGTACAATAACAGTTAGAGGAACAAGGCTGTTTAAATTATTTGGAACATTCTTCACTCACGTAGAATAACAGTTAGAGTAACAAGGCTGTTTAAATTATTTGGAACATTCTTCACTCACGCACACTCTAGCAGTTGGAGGAACAAGGCTGTTTAAATTATTTAGAACATTATTCACTCAGGCACACTCTAACAGTTAGAGGAACAAGGCTGTTTAAATTATTTGGAACATT
>NW_013908525.1:0-236 GCF_000517525.1 Limulus polyphemus | reverse complement strand
GTGGATTGTGGCTGGTAGGTCTTTTACTACATATGGATAATGACTGGTAGGTCTTTTATTATAGATGGATAGTGACTGGTAGGTGTTTTATTATTAAGGGATAGTGGCAGATAGGTCTTTTACTATAGATAGAGAGTGGCTGGTAGGTATTTTAATGCAGTTGGATTGTGGCTGGTAGGTCTTTTATTACAGATGGATAGTGGCTGGTAGGTCTTTTATTACAGATGCATAGTGGC
>NW_013908524.1:0-236 GCF_000517525.1 Limulus polyphemus | reverse complement strand
GTAGAATATAAAACTAGTTAGTACACCACCAGATACAGATGAACGTTCATAAAGTAGAATATAAAACTAGTTAGTTCACCACAACATACAGATGAATCGTTCGTAAAGTAGAAGATAATACTAGTTAGTACACCAGATACAGATGAGCGTTCGTAAAGTAGAATATAAAACTAGTTAGTACACCACCAGATACAGATGAACGTTCATAAAGTAGAATATAAAACTGGTTAGTACAC
>NW_013908523.1:0-237 GCF_000517525.1 Limulus polyphemus | reverse complement strand
AACTCTGTTCACAAACCTTACACTTAAAATACGGGTATCATATTTAACCTCTGTTCACAAGCCTTACATGTAAAAGATAAAATACACTAAAGTATTAAAAACAACTCTGCTGTACCGTACATCAGAAAAACAGCTGCAGTTAAGGATACTCTACAAATGTTTATAGAGATACCATTGAAAGCGACTGATAGGATGTTTAAACTATATAAGATCGTGTCTTTACCGATGGCAATAAAC
>NW_013908522.1:0-237 GCF_000517525.1 Limulus polyphemus | reverse complement strand
GAGATATAAAGTTATGTTGTAAGTTATATAAGATATAAAGTTATGTTGTAAGTTATATAAGATATAAAGTTATGTTGTAAGATATATAAGACATAAAGTTATGTTGTAAGTTATATAAGACATAAAGTTATATGAGATATAATGTTATCTTGTAAGTTATATAAGACATAAATTTATGTTGTAAGATATATAAGACATAAAGTTATATGAGATATAATGTTATCTTGTAAGTTATAT
>NW_013908521.1:0-237 GCF_000517525.1 Limulus polyphemus | reverse complement strand
AATAGCTAATGCTAACAAGATTGTTCAATGTGTGCATACATCCAAGACAAGATCATACTAACAAGATTGTTAAATCAGTGCATACATGCAAGAATAGCTCCTACTAACAAGATTGTTCAGTCTGTGCATAAATCCAAGACAAGATAAAACTAACAAGATTGTTCAATATGTGCATTCATCTAAGAATAGCTCCTACTAACAAGATTGTTCAATCACTGCATACAACCAAGACGAGAT
>NW_013908520.1:0-237 GCF_000517525.1 Limulus polyphemus | reverse complement strand
CATCAGTAACACCAACACATCATGAAATTCATCAGTGACAACAACACATCATGGAAGTTATCAGTAACACCAACACATCATGGAAGTCATCAGTGACACCAACACATCATGGAAGTCATCAGTCACACCAACACATCATGGGAGTCATTAGTAACACCAACACATAATGGAAGTCATCAGTCACACCAACACATCATGGAAGTCATCAGTTACACCAACACATCATGGAAGTCATCA
>NW_013908519.1:0-238 GCF_000517525.1 Limulus polyphemus | reverse complement strand
ATGAACTTCCAAGTATTTTTCTTTATTATGTTTTCTCCATCTATTGAGAGATAAAGGAACTTCCAAGTATTCTTCCTTATTATTTTTTTCTCCATCATTTGAGAGATAACTGAACTTCCAAGTATTTTTATAGTTTTTTCTCCATCTTTTGAGAGATAGCTGAACTTCAAAGTATTTTTCTCCATCTATTTAGAGATAACTGATCTTCCAAGTATTTTTCCTTATTATTTTTTCTCCA
>NW_013908518.1:0-238 GCF_000517525.1 Limulus polyphemus | reverse complement strand
AGTCCGTTTTCCACTAGATTTTGTTGACTTTGAAAACGTGTTTTTAGTTTTCTTCCACTCGATTTTGTCAACTTTCATAACTGTTTTTTAGGCCTTCTTAGACTAGATATTTCGACTTGATAGCGGTATTTTAGTCTTCTTACACTATATTTAATGACTTCATAATGGTATTTTAATACTTCTTAAACTATATTTTGTCGACTGTTATGTCGGTCTTTTAATCTTCCTTCCACTAGAT
>NW_013908517.1:0-237 GCF_000517525.1 Limulus polyphemus | reverse complement strand
TGATAACGCTATTAACTAACCTACTACTGCCCTTAACTAACTTCCTTCACTGCAATCAGAAACGTCAGCTGTGTCGTTTCATAGACCTGATAACGCTATTAACTAACCTACTACTGCCCTTAACTAACTTCCTTCACTGCACTCAGAAACGTCAGGTGTGTCGTTTCATAGCCCTGATAACGCTATTAACTAACCTACTACTGCCCTTAACTAACTTCCTTCACTGCACTTAGAAAC
>NW_013908516.1:0-236 GCF_000517525.1 Limulus polyphemus | reverse complement strand
GATCAAACGTAATTGGATCGAGGTCCGATGATTGCGTTGGTCTAGGATGATAACTAGAATAGATTTCATTCTAGTCATTATACGCCACATAGATTGAATACTATATTTAATTAACTATGCTCATTACTAGGGATATACGTTTAGTTCTGATTTATGCGTGTTTTTTTGCTTTAATAAGAAGGTATAATTAATTAACCTTGCTCTTGTTGTTCATTACAACTTAGCATGTCGAAACC
>NW_013908515.1:0-237 GCF_000517525.1 Limulus polyphemus | reverse complement strand
CATATTACTATGCAACGTTAAAGTGTAAATACATACCAAATTGGGTGAAGAATCATCAATTTAGGACCCTCTGGTAACAAGAAATCGAAAAACAATCAGAAAACCAAAGGCTTCACTGCAGCACACATACGTTTTCAGAAAAGCCAATAAAAGAGTAACATAAAACGACCACAAATGTCGCAAAAATTACAATAGAAGGCTAGAATTTTGCATGTAAATACGTAAGTATGCAACGAA
>NW_013908514.1:0-534 GCF_000517525.1 Limulus polyphemus | reverse complement strand
GACAGTACACAGTATCGTTAAATCTTATGTCTTCTTTTTGAAAGTACACAGTATCGTTGAATTTTGTGTTTTCTTACTGACAGTACACAGTATCGTTAAATCTCAAGTCTTGTTATTGAAAGTACACAGTATCGTTAAATCTTGTGTCTTCTTAGTGACAGTACACAGTATCGTTATATCTTGATTATTCTTATTGACAGTACACAGTATCGCTCAATCTTGTGTCTTCTTATTGATGATTTAACGATACAGTGTACTTTCAATAAGAAGACAAAAGATTTAACTTATGTCTTCTTATTGAAAGTACACAGTATCGTTAAATCTTGTGTCTTCTTAGAGACAGTACACAGTATCGTTATATCTTGTGTCTTCTTATTGACAGTACACATATCGTTAAATCTTGTGTCTTCTTATTGACAGGACACATTATCGTTAAATCTTGTGTCTTCTTATTGACATTTTACAGTATTGTTAAATCTTGTGTCTTCTTATTGACATTTTACAGTATTGTTAAATCTTGTGTCTTCTTATTGA
>NW_013908513.1:0-237 GCF_000517525.1 Limulus polyphemus | reverse complement strand
ATGAGCTGGCCACTTTCAGCTTGAAGTTGTTCATGAGCTGGCCACTTTCAGCTTGAAGTTGTTCATGAGCTGGCCACTTTCAGCTTGAAGTTGTTCATGAGCTGGCCACTTTCAGCTTGAAGTTGTTCATGAGCTGGTCACTTTCAGCTTGAAGTTGTTCATGAACTGGTCACTTTCAGCTTCAAGTTGTTCATGAGCTGGTAACTTTCAGCTTCAAGTTGTTCATGAGCTAGTCAC
>NW_013908512.1:0-236 GCF_000517525.1 Limulus polyphemus | reverse complement strand
CGTATAGGCTGAAACTTGAATTATTCGGTTAATGATAAAACACCTTCGTATAGGCTGAAACTTGAATTATTCGGTTAATGATAAAACACCTTTATTGGGGTGGAAACTTGAATTATTCGGTTAACAATAAAACACCTTCGTATAGGTGGAAACTTGAATTATTCGGTTAATGATAAAACACCTTCATTGGGGTGGAAACTTGAATTATTCGGTTAACAATAAAAGACCTTCGTATA
>NW_013908511.1:0-236 GCF_000517525.1 Limulus polyphemus | reverse complement strand
ATCTTGATGGCAGATATTCAAGTCCTTCATTAAGACCAGATTATGATGAGAACCACCCAAATATACTGATAAAGCCAGATTCTAATGAAAAATATTCAAACTCTCCAGTAAGACAAGATTACAATAACAAATATCCAAACTCTCCAGTAAGACAAGATTACAATAACAAATATCCAAACTCTCCAGTAAGACCAGCTTCTAATGACAAAAATCCAAACTCTCCAGTAAGACCAGAT
>NW_013908510.1:0-237 GCF_000517525.1 Limulus polyphemus | reverse complement strand
CCCTTTAAACCAAGGTTTGCTACAGATAGTATTAACATCCACAGAACAGTTTAAACTAAGGTTTGCTACAGGTAGTATTAACATCCACAGAACCCTTTAAACCAAGGTTTGCTACAGGTAGTATTAACATCCACAGAACAGTTTAAACAAAGGTTTACTACAGGTAGTACTAACATCCACACAACAGTTTAAATCAAGGTGTGCTACAGGTAGTATTAACATCCACATAACAGTTTA
>NW_013908509.1:0-235 GCF_000517525.1 Limulus polyphemus | reverse complement strand
TAACTGTACTGCTATCTTTTTTGACTTCAGTTTATTGGAGGCTAAGTTTGAAACATTGAATTATTGGAGTTATTTATCAAATTGTAATGATTTATTAAGACTATTTCAATCTTATCATGAGTGTATTATTTACTTGCACCTTTGAATGTCGTGGAAACCAAAAGAGTTATTGTCAGATTTGTTTATTAAAAAAGCCTAGTTTTTTCATATGCTGTTAGTAATTTCTATATCTGTT
>NW_013908508.1:0-237 GCF_000517525.1 Limulus polyphemus | reverse complement strand
ACTTATGCTTTGCCTGAGCAATGACAACATTATAATGAGTAACTTACATTAAATTTCATATTTCTCAGAGGGGGTAGTAAATAAATTAGAGAAGATGGGAGACCTAGAAAACAAATGTCACAAATTTCATACTAGGGGAAATTCAAGATTTTCTAAAATATTGCCTTATAAAATTAAGAACTTAAAACATATCTAATATTAAAATTTGGATTATTAACTACATTTTTTTATGCCAAG
>NW_013908507.1:0-236 GCF_000517525.1 Limulus polyphemus | reverse complement strand
TTACTTTACTTTGTCATATACTTATAGTTACTTTACTTTGTCATACAGTTATAATTACTTTACTCGGTCATATAGTTACTTTACTTGGCCATATTGTTATAGTTACTTTACTTGGTCATGTAGTTATAGTTACTTTACTTGGTCATATAGTTATAGTTACTTTACTTGGTCATATAGTTATAGTTACTTTACTTTGTCATATACTTATAGTTACTTTACTTTGTCATACAGTTATA
>NW_013908506.1:0-363 GCF_000517525.1 Limulus polyphemus | reverse complement strand
GTATTACATGGGATTATACATCGTAACAAAAGTTTTATCTATGAATTTTTTTTTACATCATACTTATGCCAGAAGAACGAATAAAGTAGTATTCTTAGCATTAAATAGTGGCCTGTGACCGTTTCATATTATTAGTTAACCATTTTTAACTAATCTAATCTTTTGATTGTTTGTTTGTTTTGAATGTCCGCGTGCACAGCTGAAAATTCAGAGCGTTTAGAATATTGGACCTTCTGACTATGTCACATCATAATAGTCCAAGCTGAAAATAACAGTTAACACATTCACTGCCACATAATAAATTAAGTGTAAACAAAATAAAACTTATAATAAGTCTTTTTGGTATTCAATGCTTTTCCTTTC
>NW_013908505.1:0-313 GCF_000517525.1 Limulus polyphemus | reverse complement strand
CTAGTTACTGAATTCATAACCAACATACTCGTCTTTAGCCTTACTTGGTACAACTTCTACACACAGGTGTTCATGGACCTCTAGTTACTGAATTTATAACCAACATACTCAACTTTAGGATTACTTGGTACAACTACTCCATGAACACCTAGGTGTAACTCTTGTTACCGAATTTATAACCACCATACTCATCTTTCGCCTTACTTGGTACAACAATTCCACGAACACCTACGTGTAACTCTTGTTACCCAACTTATAACCACCATACTCGTCTTTAGCCTTTCTTGGTACAACTACTCCACGAACACCTAGG
>NW_013908504.1:0-235 GCF_000517525.1 Limulus polyphemus | reverse complement strand
AGCACAGCACAGTAGTGTAGCTTTGTGCTTAACAGCAAAACAAAGAAAACAAACTAACACTAAGTTAAAAAGATTATATTGAATTTTTCAGTTATATTTTATATACCACGAGAAAATTGTCATCACATAGAGGACCACAAACAAAGTTTATTAGATTAATACGTTTTAACAATAATTTTTCAATTAGACTGTTGTGTAAATGACAGATAAATATTTTAAGGTTTTTTTTTTTGTT
>NW_013908503.1:0-237 GCF_000517525.1 Limulus polyphemus | reverse complement strand
AAAACTTTAATATAAGTTGATGATGACAAAACCTTGTCGAAACGTTGTACATTTGCTGTTATGTTAAACTTATATTAAAGTTTTCTTCATTACCCATTCAAGCCGTCTCCAGCCATTATTGTAGTCCTTATGCCATGAAACATGTTCTTACCAGATACATCTTAAAATCTCTCAAACTGAAGACTTTTCGAAGGGAATTTTCTTCTCGCTTGCAAAATAAAGCAAATTTGGATTTAC
>NW_013908502.1:0-237 GCF_000517525.1 Limulus polyphemus | reverse complement strand
TAACCTTGTATCAGTGGCTATGGGAATTAGAAATTGTAAGACTTTATATATGACTAATTCCAATAAGCTTGTAACCTTGACTCAGTGGGTATGGGAATTAGCCATTGTAAGACTTTATAGCATTATTCACTTTAAATTATTTTCATTCAAACCTGAATTTACGCAAATGAAAGGAATTCAACATTTATTTGTTGATAAGAAGTTTTCCTTGGAAAGACTTGGCTACTTGTGTTCATC
>NW_013908501.1:0-237 GCF_000517525.1 Limulus polyphemus | reverse complement strand
GTTAGTTTACTCAAGTCAGATGTCACAGAACCTCTTTAGAAGATTCAAGTAGTTAGTTTATTCAATTCAGATGGCATGGAACCTCTTTAGAAGATTCAGGTAGTTAGTTTTTTCAAGTCAGTTGTCACAGAACCTCTTTAGAAGATTCAGGTAGTTAGTTTATTAAAGTGATATGTCACAGAACCTCTTGAGAACGTTCAGGTAGTTGGTTTATTCAAGTCAGATGTCACAGAACCT
>NW_013908500.1:0-237 GCF_000517525.1 Limulus polyphemus | reverse complement strand
TAAGGAGCGGAATAAAAAATGTAGTTTTTAAAAATATAATAAGTCTAATACATTTGTGTTATATGACAAACACAGATAATCACGCTAAGCCACTGAAAAGCGTTTATACCATAACAATTGGAATATCTGCCTATGTAGAGAAAAGTAAAAGCAAATTACTGTCATACTCAATCGTAATATCTAATAATATTTTTACCTGTGGTAGTTCAACTAAGAGAATATGAAGTTTGAAAAGGC
>NW_013908499.1:0-233 GCF_000517525.1 Limulus polyphemus | reverse complement strand
TTATTCGAGTGTATAAAATAAATAAATATTTGCACAAAAAACTTAAAAAAATCAGATTACAACTATTAAAGAGTGCGGATGACGAGGAACAGGTAATGAAAAAAAAAACGTTAATATAAGTTTAACATAACAGCAAACGTACAACGTTTCGACTAGGTTTTGTCATCATCAGGTACAAGTAGTTTACACTGACACAGTTATATATATATATATATATATATATTAAAGTGTTT
>NW_013908498.1:0-235 GCF_000517525.1 Limulus polyphemus | reverse complement strand
TTTTCTGCCTCTTTGTTGGTCAAGCTTGATTTCGTAAAATTTATTTATTTCAGTTACCTATGAAATGTGAGGTTAGGGTGTACTATGGGGTGGGGGTAGTACTTTCCCCGTAATTTTTGACGGGTTATAGGCTATTTTTCTTATAATAAATACCTCGTGACATTTTCTAAGGTTTTGTTTTAAAATTTCGTTAACATTTTTAGAGGATAAAATATATTTCAATAAGTCCTGGGAA
>NW_013908497.1:0-236 GCF_000517525.1 Limulus polyphemus | reverse complement strand
GTACATTCTACAAATATATTTGATACCTGCTACACAAGTTATGGTACATTCTACAAATATCTTTCATACCTGCTACACAAGTTATGGTACATTCTACTAATATATTTCATTACTGCTACAGATGTAAGTCATTGCACCTAACCTTTCTGATACATTTCATACCTGCTACACAAGTTATGGTATATTCTACTAATATATTTCATTATTGCTACAGATGTAAGTCATTGCACCTAACC
>NW_013908496.1:0-237 GCF_000517525.1 Limulus polyphemus | reverse complement strand
GAAGCTTCTTGGGACTCTGTACCTATTACCGGAAGTTTGTGAAGGACTTTGCAACTATAGCTGCTTCCACTACATGATTTGACTAAAAAAAGGCCAGAAGTTTGAAAGGGAAGTTTTCTTGCCACCATGCTTTCAAGACATTGAAAGAAAAATTGGCCCCAGCTCCACTTTTAAAGCTTCCAAATCCTTCACTGCCGTACATACTGGATTGTGATGCTAGTAATGTTGGAATTGGAG
>NW_013908495.1:0-237 GCF_000517525.1 Limulus polyphemus | reverse complement strand
CGAGCATGTTTGGTGTAACGGGGATTCGAACCCGCGACCCTCAGATTGCGAGTCGAGTGCCCTAGTCATCCTAACTAAGTTAAGAATGAATATTTGTTGAACTTGGGGCATGATGATAAGTAAAAGTTTAATCAAAGTTAAAAGTATAGCTGCCATTTTGGCCGAAAATGATGAGTTCAACGCCTTAACTCACACACTGAATCCTTTTTTCTTTGTGTGTGTGTGTGTGTGTGTGTG
>NW_013908494.1:0-229 GCF_000517525.1 Limulus polyphemus | reverse complement strand
CAGTTGTATGATAGATAACTGTACTCCCAGATTTAACAATACAGTCATATTATAGATAACTGTACTCCTAGACGTTTAACACTACAGTCGCATGATAGATAACTGTACTCACAGATCTATAACAATACAATTGTTTCATAGATAACTGTACTACCAGACCTATAACAATACACTCGTTTCATAGATAACTGTAATCCTAAACCTATAACAATACACTTGTTTCATAGAT
>NW_013908493.1:0-237 GCF_000517525.1 Limulus polyphemus | reverse complement strand
CAGTGTCTATGACAAAGTTGCACCTTTGGCCATCCAGCTTTCCTGTCACATAGACACTGTGTGTGCTTGGCATTTTACACCTATCTGTAGGGACTTTCATGATGGGGATTGGTGGGCGTCGCTCAACACCAACCACTACTGGTCTCCTTGAGGCTGACCTGTTGGTAATATTCCTCCTACACTGGCTCCTCAAATGTCCGTGCTTTCCACAGTTCTAACAACCATTCTGGATACCAG
>NW_013908492.1:0-237 GCF_000517525.1 Limulus polyphemus | reverse complement strand
TTGAACGTTCGTAAAAGTCAACGATGGTTCAGCAAATTTCGTTCTGGTGACTTTAGCCTTAAAATCAGTAATGGCAGGGGCCGATATGTTGGAATTGATATTGATGCTCTGTGGACGCTTGTTGAGTCTAGCCCAAGGCAACACACTCGTGAAATGGCCCTGAAATTGCATGTCTCTCATGAAACAATAAGTAAACATCTAAGGAATATGGGAAAACTCCATAAAAAAGGTATTTGG
>NW_013908491.1:0-237 GCF_000517525.1 Limulus polyphemus | reverse complement strand
CGTAGGATTCAAATTCGAGAGCTCTGGCCATTGCATCCTGCATGGTAGAAGGGTGTGCTTGCTTCACTTGTATCTTAAGTTGTGGACCGTCCAACGCATCTACGAATTGATCCCTCAGCAACAACTTGAGGAGTTCGGGTGGTGCAGTTGGGTAGGCCTTGTGTGCCATGCTCTCCAAGTCCTGTGCCAGCTCTTGCAGGCTCTTCCCTTTAGCACGGACTCTCGTCCTAAACCTAG
>NW_013908490.1:0-237 GCF_000517525.1 Limulus polyphemus | reverse complement strand
GTTGTTCTTGTTCAAGTTTTCTTCAATTTCATTGCACTGTTCTTCTATCGAGGTCTCTTTTGCCTTCTTCATGCCTTTTTTAATTTTGTTGTTGATTTCTCTGTATTTTTGCACTCCTTCAGGATTGCCTTTTCTCTTTTTTCCATACTCTTCTTTTGTCACATAGGTCCAGAATATCTGGTGTGACCCAGGGTTTCTTAGTCCGACAGTGCTTGCCAAGGATCTTGTTGGCTGCAT
>NW_013908489.1:0-295 GCF_000517525.1 Limulus polyphemus | reverse complement strand
AGAAAAACTTTAATATAAGTTTAACATAACAGCAAATGTACAACGTTTCGACAAGGTTTTGTCATCATCAGGTACACAGTTTAAAACCAAAATTCACCGCAAGAACACACACACCGGCCTCTGCATCCCCTTGAATCCCTACATAAAAAAACCAATACACTGAAAAATCTCATAAACACAGTCACAAGACTCTGTTCAACAGACTACATAGATGAATAGATCAACCACATAAAGCATTACTTCATTCACACCAACAAATTTCCACCAGCTATTGTTGAAAAACTCTCCAACATTC
>NW_013908488.1:0-236 GCF_000517525.1 Limulus polyphemus | reverse complement strand
CTAACCCTATTTTAATTATAAAAACTAATTACTGGTTGGTACATGACAACTGAAGTCAGTATTTATAAAAACTAATTACTGGTTGGTACATGACAATTGAAGTCAGTAATTGTAAAACTTATTACTGGTTGATACGTGACAATTGAAGTCAGTAATTGTAAAACTTATTACTGGTTGATACGTGACAGTTGAAGTCAGTAATTGTAAAACTTATTACTGGTTGATACGTGACAATT
>NW_013908487.1:0-236 GCF_000517525.1 Limulus polyphemus | reverse complement strand
TAAATCATAATATTCATCTTTGTTTCGTGTTTCTGCCCATAAGTAAATCATAATATTCATCTTTGTTTCGTGTTTCTGCCCATAAGTAAACCATAATATTCATCTTTGTTTCGTCTTCTTATCTATAAGTAAATCATAATATTCATCTTTGTTTCGTCTTCTTATCTATAAGTAAATCATAATATTCATCTTTGTTTCGTGTTTCTGCCCATAAGTAAACCATAATATTCATCTTT
>NW_013908486.1:0-237 GCF_000517525.1 Limulus polyphemus | reverse complement strand
ATAACCATTTGCTAACGATATTAGTCAATATTACCCACCAACATAACCATTTGCTAACGATATTAGTCAGTATTACCCACCAACATAACCATTTGCTAACGATATTAGTCAATATTACCCACCAACATAACCATTTGCTAACGATATTAGTCAATATTACCCACCAACATAATCATTTGCTAACGATATTAGTCAGTATTACCCACCAACATAACCATTTGCTAACGATATTAGTCA
>NW_013908485.1:0-236 GCF_000517525.1 Limulus polyphemus | reverse complement strand
CAATGTCAACCAAGTATACTTTGTGTCTGTCCTTCATGCCCATGAGCTCAATAGTTACCCACACTGGTCCCCACAACCTTGCATAACGTCCTGTCACACCACATAGCCTCTGTATGGCTTCTGGTACTCCTTTGTGATCCAGCACCTTCATGCTCACAAGAGTTTGCTGAGATGAAGAATCTATGCCAAAGTTGCACCTTTGGCCATCCAGCTTTCCTGTCACGTAGACACTATGT
>NW_013908484.1:0-1126 GCF_000517525.1 Limulus polyphemus | reverse complement strand
TTAGTGTATGTTATCCATGTACTGGTAAAGTATGGTACAACCACCGTGGACCAGTACATGGATAACATACGCTAACACGTTGGATGTACCATACTTTACCAGTACATGGATAACATACACTAACACGGTGGTTGTACCATACTTTAACAGTACATGTGTAACAAACACTAACACGTTGGTTGTACCATCGTTTACCAGTACATGGGAAACATACACTAACACGTTGGTTGTACGATACTTTACCAGTACATGTATAACATACACTAACACGGTGGTTGTACCATACCACGGTGGTTGTACCATACTTTACCAGTACATGGATAACATTCACTAACACGTTGGTTGTACCATACTTTAACAGTACATGGATAACATTCATTAACACGTTGGTTGTACCATACTTTTACATGGATAACATACACTAACACGTTGGTTGTACCATACTTGGTACAACTACCGTGTTAGTGTATGTTATCCATTTACTGGTAAAGGATGGTACTACCAACGAGTTAGTGTATGTTATCCATGTACTGGTAAAGTATGGTACAACCAACGTGTTAGTGAATGTTATCCATGTACTGGTAAAGTATGGTAAAACCACCGTGTTAGTGTATGTTACCCATGTACTGGTAAAGTATGGTACAACCACCGTGTTAGTGTATGCTACCCATGTCCATACTTTACCAGTACATGGGTAACATACACTAACACGGTGGTTGTACATTAACACGTTAGTTGTACCATACTTTACCAGTGGTTGTACCATACTTTACCAGTACATGGATAACATAAGTACATGGGTAACATACACTAACACGGTGGTTGTACCATACTTTACCAGTACATGGGTAAGATACACTAACACAATGGTCCATACCTTACCAGTACATGGATAACCTACACTAACACGGTGGTCGTAATATACTTTACCAGTACATGGGTAACATACACTAATACGTGGGTTGTATTATACTTTACCAGTACATGGATAACATACACTAACACGGTGGTTGTACCATACTTTAACAGTACATGGGTAACATACACTAACACGTTGGTTGTACCATACTTTAACTACAACCATTGTGTAAATATATGTTATCCATGTACTGGTAAAGTATGGTAC
>NW_013908483.1:0-236 GCF_000517525.1 Limulus polyphemus | reverse complement strand
GTCCTAAATTGATGATTCTTCACCAAATTTGGTATGTAGGTACACTTTAACGTTGCGTAGTAATATGCAGAGTTTTACCTTCCTACTGTTTGTTTTAAAGGAGTTATGGAAGGTTTTGCGTTTTGTACCAGTACGTCGTTCCATTTGGACAGATCTTCTCGAAATTTTTTCAGTAAGGTTTGTTGCATGCTTGCGAATTTACATGCAAAATTCTAGCCTTTTATTATCATTTTTGG
>NW_013908482.1:0-236 GCF_000517525.1 Limulus polyphemus | reverse complement strand
GACACACGATTTAGCAATACTGTGTACTATCTATCAAAAGACACAAGATTTAAATATACTGTGTCCTGTCAATAAGAAGACACAAGATTTAACGATACTGTATTCTGCCAATAAGAAGACACAAGATTTAACGATACTGTGTACTGTCAATAAGAAGACACATGATTTAACGATACTGTGTACTGTCAATAAGAAGTCACAAGATATTACGATATTGTGTACTCTCAATAAGAAGA
>NW_013908481.1:0-237 GCF_000517525.1 Limulus polyphemus | reverse complement strand
CCTGTCAATAAGAAGACACAAGATTTAACGATACTGTGTACTGTCAATAAGAAGACACAAGATTTAACGATACTGTGTACTTTCAATAAGAAGACACAAGATTTAACAATAATGTGTTCTGTCAATAAGAAGACAAAAGATTTAACAATACTGTGTACTATCAATAAGAAGACACACGATTTAGCAATACTGTGTACTATCAATAAAAAGACACAAGATTTAACGATACTATGTACT
>NW_013908480.1:0-237 GCF_000517525.1 Limulus polyphemus | reverse complement strand
ACCCTATATTCTTTCCAGTTTCTTTCCTCAATCTATGCTAAACGAAAAATTTCTTGAATTACGTGAACATCCGAACCCAAAGTAATGACTCCGCGCTACTTTTATAAATCTTACTTTGTTGAACCTTTACTATTCATTTCAATGTAAATAAACATCTCGACTGCTACACAAGTTTCACTTTTAGTCTTTAACATCTAAACAAAAGATGTAAAATCGGAATCCCTTGTCCAATAGTGC
>NW_013908479.1:0-250 GCF_000517525.1 Limulus polyphemus | reverse complement strand
GTGTATAGGATATGTTAATTGATTTAGAAGATTTCCGACAGCAAACTATATTTTTTTGATATTTAGCCTTAGATTTACGCGTTTTGTCTCTCCTTTCACTATGTTCTTAACACTATTTATATCAGCTATTTAGTACAACAAGATTTGTTATGGTTAACACCTAACAATATCAAACACCAGAAGAACTATTTTAATTGTATTTCTAATACAATATTCCGAACAGTCTTTTCTGATTTTGTTTCTATAAATT
>NW_013908478.1:0-237 GCF_000517525.1 Limulus polyphemus | reverse complement strand
GATACAATAATTAACAAAACTGTGTACTGTCAATAAGAAGACAAAAGATTTAACAATACTGTGTACTATCAATAAGAAGACACAAGATTTAACTATACTGTGTACTGTCAATAAGAAGACACAAGATTTAACGATACTGTGTACTGTCAATAAGAAGACACGAGATTTAACAAAACTGTGTACTGTCAATAAGAAGACACAAGATTTAACAATACTGTGTACTATCAATAAGAAGAC
>NW_013908477.1:0-239 GCF_000517525.1 Limulus polyphemus | reverse complement strand
AGCTGTTGATACCACAGGTTGACTAACGTGTTTATGTGAAACTGTTTTTAGAAGGAATATCTGTTGATACCACAGGTTGACTAACGTGTTTAGGTAAAGCTGTTTTTATAAAAGGAATATCTGTTATTACCACAGGTTGACTAACGTGTTTATGTTAATCTGTTTTTAGAAGGAATGGCTATTGATATGGACAGATTGACCAACATGTTTTATGTTAATCTGTTTTTTTAAGAAGGAAT
>NW_013908476.1:0-238 GCF_000517525.1 Limulus polyphemus | reverse complement strand
TGATACTACATACCGGGTGTTACCTACATCGATATGATACAAGATACTGGGTGTTACCTACATCGATATGACACTACATACTAGGTGTTACCTACATCGATATGACACTACATACTGGGTGTTACCTACATCGATATGACACTACATACTGGGTGTTACCTACATCGATATGATACTACATACTGAGTGTTACCTACATCGATATGATACTACATACCGGGTGTTACCTACATCGATA
>NW_013908475.1:0-238 GCF_000517525.1 Limulus polyphemus | reverse complement strand
AAGTGCTGATTATAGTAAACAATAAGATATACACATGTGCTGATTATAGTAAACATTAATATAATCATATGTGCTGATTATAGTAAACAATAAAATATACACATGTGCTGATTATAGTAAACAATAAAATATACACATGTGCTGATTATAGTAAACAATAAAATATACACATGTGCTGATTATAATAAACATTAATATAATCACATGTGCTGATTATAATAAACAATAAGATATACAC
>NW_013908474.1:0-238 GCF_000517525.1 Limulus polyphemus | reverse complement strand
GGATACAACGTGACAGTATAACCATAGATACATTAGATACAACGTGACAGTATAACCATAGATACATTAGATACAACGTGACAGTATAACCATAGATACATTAGATACAACGTGACAGTATAACCATAGATACATTAGATACAACATGACAGTATAACCATAGATACATTGGATACAACATGACAGTATAACCATAGATACATTGGATACAACGTGACAGTATAACCATAGATACATT
>NW_013908473.1:0-238 GCF_000517525.1 Limulus polyphemus | reverse complement strand
CATAAGACCACTGAGAAAAAAAAAAAAGACGAGAAAACTATAAAACGTTGATCTCATAAACTTGATCGTCTTTTATGTACTTCATAAGACCACTGAGAAAAATAGACGAGAGAATTATAAAACGTTGATCTCATAAGCTTGATTGTCTTTTATATACTTCATAAGACCACTGAGAAAAAAAAAGACGAGAGAACTATAAAACGTTGATCTCATAAACTCGATCGTCTTTTATGTACTT
>NW_013908472.1:0-240 GCF_000517525.1 Limulus polyphemus | reverse complement strand
TAGAGTTACATCAATGTGTTCGTAGAGTTGTTGTATCAAATAACGAACAGATGAGTATGGTGGTTACAAATTCGGTAACTAGAGTTACACTTAGGTGTTCGTGGTGTTGTTGTACCAAATAACGCTAACGATGAGTATGGTGGTTATAAATTCGGTAACTAGAGTTACACCTAGGTATTCGTGGAGTTGTTGTACCAAATAACGCTAAAGATGAGTATGGTGGTTACAAATTCGGTAAAC
>NW_013908471.1:0-238 GCF_000517525.1 Limulus polyphemus | reverse complement strand
CCAATTTAGAATGGTTAGAGCCACTGTTTTTATACCAATTTAGAATGGTTAGAGCCACTGTTTTTATACCAATTTAGAAGGGCAAGAGCCACTGTTTTTATACCAGTTTAGAATGGTTAGAGCCACTGTTTTTATACCAATTTAGAATGGTTAGAGCCACTGTTTTTATACTAGTTTAGAAGGGCTAGAGCCATTGTTTTTATACCAGTTTAAAAGGGCTAAAGTCACTGTTTTTATA
>NW_013908470.1:0-237 GCF_000517525.1 Limulus polyphemus | reverse complement strand
CTCAAACTGTGGGTTCCCTCCCATCCAATGATGTAGAAACAGGTCAAAACGTTTGTTTTCTCAAACAGTAGGTTCTCTCCCATCCATTGATGTAGAAACAGGTCAAAACGTTTGTTTTCTCAAACAATGGGTTTCCTCCCATCCAGTGATGTAGAAACAGGTCAAAACGTTTGCTTTCTCAAACAGTATGTTCCCTCTCATCCAGTGATGTAGAAACAGGTCAAAACGTTTTTTTTT
>NW_013908469.1:0-237 GCF_000517525.1 Limulus polyphemus | reverse complement strand
GACTGAATTTCTAGTGAGTTATGTACGTTTATGTAATCATCAACTTGTTTTAAGGTACCGAAAGAAAGTCCATACACACATTGAATTTCTAGTGAGTTATGTACGTTTATATAATCATCAACTTGTTTTAAGGCACCGAAAGAAAGTCCACACACAGACTGAATTTCTAGTGAGTTATGTACGTTTATATAATCATCAACTTGTTTTAAGGCACCGAAAGAAAGCCCCCACACACAC
>NW_013908468.1:0-239 GCF_000517525.1 Limulus polyphemus | reverse complement strand
TTATTAGTCCTGGACCAAGATGGGTTGGAGGTTATATCTATATTAAGTTATTAGTCCTGGACCAAGATGGGTTGGCAGGTTATATCTATATTAAGTTATTAGTCCTGGACCAAGATGGGTTGGTAGGTTATATCTATATTAAGTTATTAGTCCTGGACCAAGATGGGTTGGTAGGTTATATCTGTATTAAGTTATTAGTCCTGGACCAAGATGGGTTGGCAGGTTATATCTATATTAAG
>NW_013908467.1:0-238 GCF_000517525.1 Limulus polyphemus | reverse complement strand
GTCAATAAGAAGACTCAAGATTTAACGATACTGTAAACTAGCATAACAAGTCATAACATTTAATGATACTGTGCATTATCAATAACAAGCCACGAGATTTAACGATACTGTGTACTGTCAGTAAAAAGACACAAGATTTAACAATACTGAGTCCTGACAATAAGAAGATACAGGATTTACCAATACTGTGTACTGTCAATAAGAAGACACAAGATTTAACAATACTGTGTACTGTCAA
>NW_013908466.1:0-238 GCF_000517525.1 Limulus polyphemus | reverse complement strand
TCAGCTTGGATAGTAACTACTGTTACATTACAATTCATTCGAGTTAGTTAGTAACTAGTATTACCTTATATTCATTCAGATTGGATAGTAGCTAGTGTTACCTTACAATTCATTCAGCTTGGATAGTAGCTAGTGTTACTTTACAATTCATTCAGCTTGGATAGTAGCTACTGTTACATTACAATTCATTCAGGTTAGATAGTAACTAGTATTACCTTACAATTCATTCAGCTTGGAT
>NW_013908465.1:0-238 GCF_000517525.1 Limulus polyphemus | reverse complement strand
CTCTTATATTATATAGAGAGTTTACTCCACAAGTCCCATATCCGTGTCTCGTATGATATAAAGAGAGTTTACTCCACAAGTCCCATGTCCGGGTCTCTTATATTACAAAGTGAGTTTACTTCACAAGTCCCATACCCGTGTCTCTTATATTATATAGAGAGTTTACTCCACAAGTCCCATACCCGTGTCTCTTATATTATATAGAGAGTTTACACCACAAGTCCCATACTCGTGTCTC
>NW_013908464.1:0-238 GCF_000517525.1 Limulus polyphemus | reverse complement strand
AAGAATCTTATCTTGAAACGTGTTCATTAGCAGTGTATTAATATAGTAGTATAATATTATAATGTGTGGGTTTTTCTGATAACAAAGCCATATCGGGGCTATCTGCTGTGTCCGTCGAGGGGAATCGAACCGCTGATCTTAGTAATGTAAATCCGTAGACTTAACGCTGTCCCAGCGGGGGACAATATTATAATGACGTTTAAATGAATACGTTAAATTGTTTCTATTTGACGCTTAG
>NW_013908463.1:0-239 GCF_000517525.1 Limulus polyphemus | reverse complement strand
TATCTTACTGTAATGGATGTATAATTGTATTTCAGTTACCCCAACCTAATTACAAAGTAAAGATGTATCTTACTGTAATGGATGTATAGTTGTATTTCAGTTACTCCGACCTAATTACAAAGTAAAGATGTATCTTGCTGTAATGGATGTATAATTGTATTTCAGTTACCCTAACCTAATTACAAAGTAAAGATGTATCTTGCTGTAATGGATGTATAATTGTATTTCAGTTACCCCAA
>NW_013908462.1:0-236 GCF_000517525.1 Limulus polyphemus | reverse complement strand
AACGCACTTGATGGTGGATATCATCCATCCTTTCCGATAACATTTCCACAAACTCTGACACATTCTCAGGCAACTCTTCATAAGGTGAGTGTCCCGTATGCTTGGGTCCCCTTTTAGCACTACATGTACTGCGTGTCCTGCACCATTCTTCCACATCTCGCCTCATACCTATCCAGTAAAATCTTTGTCGTAGATGACTCAATGTCTTCTTAATTCCGAGATGTCCTCCTGTTAAA
>NW_013908461.1:0-237 GCF_000517525.1 Limulus polyphemus | reverse complement strand
GTATACAATATCCCACAGATTACTAGCAGTTTTCATGTGTATACAATATCCCACAGATTACTAGCAGTTTCATGTCTATACTATATCCCACAGATTTACTAGCAGTTTTCATGTGTATACTTTATCCCACAGATTTACTAGCAGTTTTCATGTGTATACTATATCCCACAGATTACTAGCAGTTTTCATGTGTATACAATATCCCACAGATTACTAGCAGTTTTCATGTGTATACAA
>NW_013908460.1:0-238 GCF_000517525.1 Limulus polyphemus | reverse complement strand
ACGTTATTTTACTGTCTTTACTAACTCAAGTATAAAACTACGACCCATATTTCACGTTTCTTTACTGTCTTTACTAATTCAAGTATAAAACCACTGCCCATATTTCACGTTATTTTACTGTCTTTACTAATTCAAGTATAAAACCACTGCCCATATTTCACGTTATTTTACTGTCTTTATTAACTCAAGTATAAAACTACGACCCATATTTCACGTTCTTTTACTGTCTTTAATAACT
>NW_013908459.1:0-238 GCF_000517525.1 Limulus polyphemus | reverse complement strand
CTCTCAATAAGAAGACACACGATTTAGCAATACTTTGTACTATCTATAAAAAGACACAAGATTTAACGATACTGTGTAATGTCAATAAGAAGACACAAGATTTAACGATACTGTGTACTGTCAATCAGAAGACACAATATTCAACGATAATGTGTACTGTCAATAAGAAGACACAATATTTAAGGATACTGTGTACTGTCAATAAGAAGACACAAGATTTAAGGATACTTTGTACTCT
>NW_013908458.1:0-238 GCF_000517525.1 Limulus polyphemus | reverse complement strand
GAACAATGTTTGGTATTGACTACTGGTTAGATGAACAATGTTAGGTATTGGCTAATGGTTAGATGAACAATGTTTGGTATTGGCTAATGGTTAGATGAACAATGTTTGGTATTGGCTAAGGGTTAGATGATTAATGGTAGATATTGGCTAAAGGTTCAATAAACAATGTTTGGTATTGACTAATGATTAGACAAACAATGTTTGTTACTGGCTAATGGTTAGATGAACAATGTTTTGT
>NW_013908457.1:0-238 GCF_000517525.1 Limulus polyphemus | reverse complement strand
AGTTTCATGGTAGCTACAAGGTTGGTCAAAATGACTACACTTGTACAGAGAAGGTTATATTACTGTCTCAACAGTAAATTTGTATCCTTGCATATCATTAATAACCTTGTGCAGATGAATTGTGTTTAAACTATTACTTTTATTCAGTAGTGGGTAAAGTTTAATATGATTTTCTCGGTGTATTTTTTTCATAATCATAACTGTATACACACATGTAACCCACCGAGATCAAACATCC
>NW_013908456.1:0-552 GCF_000517525.1 Limulus polyphemus | reverse complement strand
GTACCGTACACAGTATCGTAAAATCTTGTGTCTTCTTATTGACAGGACACATTATTGTTAAATCTTGTGTTTTCTTACTGATAGTACACATTATCGTTGAATATTGTATCTTCTTATTGACAGTACACAGTATCGTTAAATCTTGTATCTTCTTACTGACAGTACACTACTGTCAATAAGAAGACACAAGATTTAACGATACTCACAGTATCGTGTACTGCCTATAAGAAGACACAAGATTTAACGATACTGTGAACTGTCAATAAGAAGGCACAAGATTTAAAATAAGAAGGCACAAGATTTAACGATACTGGGACAGTACACAGTATCGTTAAATCTTTTGTCTTCTTATTGACAGTACACAGTATCTTTGAATCTTTTGTCTTCTTATTGACAGTACACAGTATCACTAAATCTTGTGCCTTCTTATTGACAGTACACAGTATTGTAAAATCTTGTGTCTTCTTATTGACAGTACACAGTATTTTTAAATATTGTGCCTTTTTATTGACAGTACACAGTATCGTTAATTCTTGTGTTTTCTTACTGACA
>NW_013908455.1:0-595 GCF_000517525.1 Limulus polyphemus | reverse complement strand
CTTTTGGTCTTCCTTCCTCCAGTTTTTATTGACATTGATAAGGGTCCTTTTAGTTCGTTTTCCACTAGATTTTATTGACTTTGAAAACGTGTTTTTAGTTTTCTTCCACTCGATTTGGTCGACTTTCATAACTGACTTTTTAGGCTTTCTTAGACTAGATATTTTTGACTTTGATAGCGGTATTTTTAGTCTTTCTTACACTATATTTTAATGACTTTCATAATGGTATTTTTAATCCCTAAACTATATTTTATCGACTGTTATATCGGTCTTTTAATCTTCCTACCACTAGATTATATAGTGGAAAACTGACTAAAACGACCCATATCAATGTCAACTTATAACAGTCGACAAAATTCGGTCTTTTAATCTTCCTTCCACTAGATTTTATTGACATTGATAAGGGTCCTTTTAGTCAGTTTTCCACTAGATTTTGTTGACTTTGAAAACGTGTTATTAGTTTTCTTCCACTCGATTTGGTCGACTTTCATAACTGACTTTTTAGGCTTTCTTAGACTAGATATTTTTGACTTTGATAGCGGTATTTTTAGTCTTTCTTACACTATATTTTAAAGACTTTCATAATGGTATTTTT
>NW_013908454.1:0-238 GCF_000517525.1 Limulus polyphemus | reverse complement strand
GTGTCTTCTTATTGAAAGTACACAATATCGTTAAATCTTGTGTCTTCTTATTGACAGTACACAGTATCGTTAAATCTTGTGTCTTCTTATTGACAGTTCACAGTATCGTTAAATCTTGTGTCTTCTTATTGACAGTTCACAATATCGTTAAATCTTGTGTCTTCTTATTGACAGTACACAGTATTGTTAAATCTTGTGTCTCTTTATAGATAGTACACAGTTTCGTTAAATCTTGTGT
>NW_013908453.1:0-235 GCF_000517525.1 Limulus polyphemus | reverse complement strand
GTAAGACTAGACGGAAGGCAGCTAGTCATCACCACCCACCGCCAACTCTTGGGCTACTCTTTTACCAACGAATAGTGGGATTGACCGTCACATTATAACGCCCCCACGGCTGAAAGGGCGAGCATGTTTGGTGTAACGGGTATTCGAACCCGCGACCCTCAGATTGCGAGTCGAGCACCTTAACCACCTGGCCATGCCGGGCCACAACTTAATGATGGACGTATGGTTTTACGAA
>NW_013908452.1:0-238 GCF_000517525.1 Limulus polyphemus | reverse complement strand
GACGAGCAAGTTTGATTACGAATCAAGTGCCCTAACCACCTGGTCACGCCGGGCCTAGACACATATACACATAAGTTTACAAAAAACGAAACAACGAAAACATGACGACAGTTGATTTTTGCACTTCTCGATATCATAATTTTAAAAAAATCACTATTTTATACGTTTTTTACTATCAATGCAGGTACTTAGAAAATCACAATTTGGCCTAAAGCTTAAATACAATTCGTACGTGAGG
>NW_013908451.1:0-238 GCF_000517525.1 Limulus polyphemus | reverse complement strand
TCAGAGTAGATTATTACAACTAGGGTAGAGTGGTCAGAGTAGATTATTACAACTAGGGAAGAGTGATCAGAGTAGATTATTACAACTAGGGAAGAGTGGTCGGAGTAGATTATTACAACTAGAGTAGAGTGGTCAGAGTAGATTATTACAACTAGGGAAGAGTGATCAGAGTGGATTATTACAACTAGGGAAGAGTGGTCAGAGTAGATTATTACAACTAGGGTAGAGTGATCAGAGT
>NW_013908450.1:0-238 GCF_000517525.1 Limulus polyphemus | reverse complement strand
CATCTATTTCAAAATGCTTATAACTAATAATGATAATCGAAGACTTTCACAGACCAAGACTAAAATGTTAACACAATTATTAAACGTGTTTTCCTGGGAACGATGTTGTGAATCTAAGTTTCTATACACCATCACTTCAGTGAATAACATGCTAAAGAACAGCCTATGTAGGAAGATATACTGGAGAAGAAGGACTGCTCCTACCCTCGCTATACTTAAGCAAATAATGAGGCAAGTA
>NW_013908449.1:0-367 GCF_000517525.1 Limulus polyphemus | reverse complement strand
ACTTCATGAAGGCAGCCTTCTACTCTACATGCTTCATGTCATGAAAACAACCTTCTACTCTACATGCATCACTTCATGAAGGCAGCATTCTACTCTACATGCTTCATGTCATGAAAACAACCTTCTACTCTACATGCATCACTTTGTGAAGGCAGCATTCTACTCTACATGCTTCATGTTATGAAAACAACCTTCTACTCTACATGCATCACTTCGTGAAGGCAGCATTCTACTGTACATGCTTCATGTCATGAAAACAACCTTCTACTCTACATGCATCACTTCGTGAAGGCAGCATTCTACTCTACATGCTTCATGTTATGAAAACAACCTTCTACTCTACATGCATCACTTCATGAAGGCAGCC
>NW_013908448.1:0-286 GCF_000517525.1 Limulus polyphemus | reverse complement strand
TGTATTTTCCGCGAGTGTACCATGGTATACAGGAGTAGTGTGTCTGGTTAACTCGCGGAAAACATGGAACCAGACACACTACTCCTGTATACACTCGCGGAAATCTTAGGATAAGACATAGACGACTCAGATGACAACAAAGTTGATGATGGCGCCAATCAAGGGATATAATGCAACTGGACTTGAAATGAACGTTACATTAACTGACTACTAATGTATAGTAATGCATTGGAACATATCATATCAACTAAACCACTTCCAAAGAGCAATTATTGTAGAAGTGAAT
>NW_013908447.1:0-237 GCF_000517525.1 Limulus polyphemus | reverse complement strand
AACGAGTCTGTGTACTTCAATAAGAAGACACAAGATTTAACGATACTATGTACTGTCAATAAGAAGACACAAGATTTAACGATACTGTGTACTGTCAATAATAAGACACAAGATTTAACGATTCTGTGTACTATCTATAAAAGACACAAGATTTAACGATACTGTGTACTGTCAATAAGAAGACACAAGATTTAACGATACTGTGTACTGTCAATAAGACACAAGTATTTAACGATA
>NW_013908446.1:0-238 GCF_000517525.1 Limulus polyphemus | reverse complement strand
CATTACCCATTCAAGCCGTCTCCAGCCATTATTTGTCTCAAAGTGGGTTCCTCGTCATCGAATTTGAAATCATAAGTATATAGAAACACGGCATTAAACAGCTATAGAAGTATGATATGATGAATAATAGTATGTTGATACGTCCGTAAACAAAGTCAAAGAGATACGGGAACAAATAATTTTATAGAAACACGCACAAACTACCGACATGTAGTTTACGGTAGTTTCAAATTGTTCA
>NW_013908445.1:0-238 GCF_000517525.1 Limulus polyphemus | reverse complement strand
GATGTAACTCTAGTTACCGTATTTGTTACTACCATACTCATCTCAAGCGTTATTTGGTACAACAACTCCATGAACACTTAGGTGTAACTCTAGTTACCGAATTTATAACCGCTATACTCATATTTAGCCTTACTTGTACAACTTCTCCATGAACACTTAGGTGTAACTCTAGTTACCGAATTTATAACCACCATATTCATATTTAGCCTTACTTGGTACAACTACTCCATGAACACCT
>NW_013908444.1:0-236 GCF_000517525.1 Limulus polyphemus | reverse complement strand
GAAGTGAAGAAGTTTGTATATCTACAAGGATACTAACATACACGACTGAAGTGAAGAAGTTAGTATATCTACAAACATACTAACATACACGACTGAAGTGAAGAAGTAGGTATATCTACAAGGATACTAACATACACGACTGAAGTGAAGAAGTTAGTATATTTACAAGCATACTAACATACACGACTGAAGTGAAGAAGTTAGTATATTTACAAGCATACTAACATACACGACTG
>NW_013908443.1:0-306 GCF_000517525.1 Limulus polyphemus | reverse complement strand
ATTTGCTTTTCTGAAAGCGTTCATACAAAATTTGGAGATGATCCGTCCAAATGGAACGAAGTACTGGTACAAAACGCAAAACGTTCCATAACTCCTTTAATACAAACAGTAGGAAGTTAAAACTCTGCATATTACTACGCAACGTTAAAGTGTACCTACATACCAAATTTGGTGAAGAATCATCAATTTAGGACCCTCTGGTAACAAGAAATCGAAAAACAATCAGTAACCAAAAGCTTCACTGCAGTACACATACGTTCGTTGCATACTTGCGTATTTACATGCAAAATTCTAGCCTTCTATTAT
>NW_013908442.1:0-237 GCF_000517525.1 Limulus polyphemus | reverse complement strand
CATTCAGATCAAGGCCGTAACTTCGAATCAGCTGTGTTCCAAGAATGCTGCAAGTTGTTTGGCAGACGAAAGACCAGAACAACGCCACTTCACCCACAGTCTGATGATGGGATGGTAGAAAAGTACAACTGGACACTGGGACAGGAATTGGCAACGTTTTTGTAATAGCTGCCAAGATGACTGGGATGTCTTACTCCCTTCACTTTTTGATGGCCTATAGGACAGAAGAGCATGAAG
>NW_013908441.1:0-238 GCF_000517525.1 Limulus polyphemus | reverse complement strand
CAAATGGTTAAGATTGAAGAGTTAGATGGTAGTTAAATGGTTAACATTGAAGAGTTAGATGGTAGTTAAATGGTTAACATTGAAGAGTTAGATGGTAGTTAAATGGTTAACATTGAAGAGTTAGATGGTAGTGAAAGGGTTAACATTGAAGAGTTAGGTGGTAGTGAAATAGTTAACATTGAAGAGTTAGGTGGTAGTGAAATGGTTAACATTGAAGAGTTAGGTGGTAGTCAAATGG
>NW_013908440.1:0-236 GCF_000517525.1 Limulus polyphemus | reverse complement strand
CAGTAGACCGTGGACACCATAAATCATTTATAGAAGCCATATTTGTGAGAACTACGGCAGACTGTGGACACCATAAACCATTTATAAAAGCCATATTTGAGAGTACTACAGTAGGCCGTAGACACCATAAATCATTTATAGAAGTCATATTTGTGAGAACTACAGCAGTATGTGGACACCATAAACCATTTATAGAAGCAATATTTGTGAGTACTACAGCAGACCGTACACTCCAC
>NW_013908439.1:0-274 GCF_000517525.1 Limulus polyphemus | reverse complement strand
CAGAGATACAAGGATGACGGGTGGAAGAAGTAACCCGAGATACAAGGATGACGCGTGGGAGAAGTAACCCAGATCAAACAATTGAGATACAAGGTTGACGTGTGGAAGAAGTAACCCTGATCACACAAGTGAGATACTAGGATGACGTGTGGAAGAAGTAACCCTGATCACACAACAGAGATACAAGGATGACGGGTGGGAGAAGTAACCCAGATCAAACAACTGAGATACAAGGATGACGTGTGGAAGAAGTACCCCAGATCACACAACAGAT
>NW_013908438.1:0-238 GCF_000517525.1 Limulus polyphemus | reverse complement strand
ACCTATTACCGGAAGTTTGTGAAGGACTTTGCATCTATAGCTGCTCCACTACATGATTTGAACAAAAAAGGCCAGAAGTTTGAATTGACAGATTCTTGCCAGCATGCTTTCAAGTCATTGAAAGAAAAATTGGCCTCTGCTCCACTTTTAAAGCTTCCATATCCCTCACTGCCGTACATACTGGATTGTGATGCTGGTAATGTCGGAATTGGAGGAGTATTGTCTCAGAAAGTGGGTG
>NW_013908437.1:0-237 GCF_000517525.1 Limulus polyphemus | reverse complement strand
CAATACTGTGTCCTGTCAATAAGAAGATACAGGATTTATCAATACTGTGTCCTGTCAATAAGAAGATACAGGATTTATCAATACTTTGTACTGTCAATAAGAAGAAACATAACTTAACAATACTGTGTCCTGTCAATAAGAAGAAAAAGGATTTATCAATAATGTGTACTGTCAATAAGAAGATACAGGATTTATCAATACTGTGTACTGTCAATAAGAGGACACAAGATTTAACAA
>NW_013908436.1:0-238 GCF_000517525.1 Limulus polyphemus | reverse complement strand
CAGACTTTTGTATGGTTTACCTATTGATGTGATACTTCACTCTGTAGAGGAACAGACTTTTGTATGGTTTACCTATTGATGTGATACTTCACTCTGTAGAGGAACAGACTTTTGGTATGGTTTACCTATTGATGTGATACTTCACTCTGTAGAGGAACAGACTTTTGGTATGGTTTACCTATTGATGTGATACTTTACTCTGTAGAGGAACAGACTTTTGTATGGTTTACCTATTGAT
>NW_013908435.1:0-238 GCF_000517525.1 Limulus polyphemus | reverse complement strand
GAAAACATTAAACAACAGTAGATATTAACGATATTTAAACAGGTGGTAACATACCAGTGTCAAAGATAAGCATTAAACAACAGTAGATATTAACGACATTTAAACAAGTAGTAACATACAAGTGTCAAAGAAAAACATAAAACAACAGTAGATATTAAGGACATTTAAACAGATAGTAACATACTAGTGTCAAAGACCAACATTAAACAACAGTAGATATTAACGGCATTTAAACAGG
>NW_013908434.1:0-237 GCF_000517525.1 Limulus polyphemus | reverse complement strand
AGACAGTAATAGAAAGAAGTAGATATACATCAAAATACGATAGGCAGTAACAGAAAGAAGTAGATATACATCAAACATACAATAGACAGTAATAGAAAGAAGTAGATATACATCAAATATACAATAGACAGTAAGAGAAAGAAGTAGATATAAATCAAATATATGATAGACAGTAACAGAAAGAAGTAGATATACATCAAATATACAATAGACAGTAACAGAAAGAAGTAGATATAC
>NW_013908433.1:0-254 GCF_000517525.1 Limulus polyphemus | reverse complement strand
TGTGGAGTCCAGACAATGAGTGTCTTTAATCCAGCTAAAGGTTAGATAGAAAGCTTGTCTTGTAATATTTTATTTTGTGTGTGGAGTCCAGACAATGAGTGTCTTTAATCCAGCTAAAGGTTAGACAGAAAGCTTGTCTTGTAATATTTTATTTTGTGTGTGGAGTCCAGACAATGAGTGTCTTTAATCCAGCTAAAGGTTAGACAGAAAGCTTGTCTTGTAATATTTTATTTTGTGTGTGGAGTCCAGACAAT
>NW_013908432.1:0-256 GCF_000517525.1 Limulus polyphemus | reverse complement strand
AGCAGTAAACCTTCATGTGTTTATTCAAGAGTGTTTTTGATATTTGATTAACCTTGAAGCTCACATAGCAGTAAACCTTCATGTGTTTATTCAAGAACACTTTTTTGATATTTGATTAACCTTGAAGAGCACATAGCAGTAAACCTTCATATGTTTATTCAAGAACACTTTTTGATATCTGATTAACCTTGAAGAGCACAGGGCAGTAAACCTTCATGTGTTTATTCAAGAGTGTTTTTTGATATTTGATTAACCT
>NW_013908431.1:0-238 GCF_000517525.1 Limulus polyphemus | reverse complement strand
ATATAGAATGATCATGTTTCATTAGTTGTTGTTTGTTTTTCCTTGCTGTAGATGATAAATTAATAATGTATATAGAATGATCATGTTTCATTAGTTGTTGTTTGTTTTCCTTGCTGTAGATGATAAATAATGATGTATATAGAATGATCATGTTTCATTAGTTGTTGTTTGTTTTCCTTGCTGTAGATGATAAATTAATGATGTATATAGAATGACTATGTTTCATTAGTTGTTGTTT
>NW_013908430.1:0-238 GCF_000517525.1 Limulus polyphemus | reverse complement strand
CTTTCCACACTACTCACATTACACAGTGTATAACATCTACAATATCAATCAGACTTTCCACACTACTCACATTACACGGTGTATAACATCTACAATATCAATCACTTTCCACACTACTCACATTACACAGTGTATAACATCTACAATATCAATCAGACTTTCCACACTACTCACATTACACAGTGTATAACATCTACAATATCAATCAGACTTTCCACACTACTCACATTACACAGTG
>NW_013908429.1:0-238 GCF_000517525.1 Limulus polyphemus | reverse complement strand
TAAGAAGACACAAGATTTAACGATACTGTGTTCTGTCAATAAGAAGACACAAGATTTAACGATACCGTGTACTTTCAATAAGAAGACACAAGATTTAACAATACTGTGTTCTGTCAATAAGACAAAAGATTTAACAATACTGTGTACTATCAATAAGAAGACACACAATTTAGCAATACTGTGTACTATCAATAAAAAGACACAAGATTTAACGATACTATGTACTGTCAATAAGAAC
>NW_013908428.1:0-238 GCF_000517525.1 Limulus polyphemus | reverse complement strand
ATCTGTCTAGTTCAGGCTAAGTAGCTATTTCACTAGTTATTTAGTCCATGTAACTGATGCTGAACATCTATTTTATTAATCTGTCTAGTTCAGACTAAATAGCTATTTCACTAGTTATTTAGTCCATGTAACTGATGCTGAACATCTAGTTCAGGCTAAATAGCTATTTCACTAGTTATTTAGTCCATGTAACTGATGCTGAACATCTATTTTATTAATCTGTCTAGTTCAGACTAAA
>NW_013908427.1:0-257 GCF_000517525.1 Limulus polyphemus | reverse complement strand
ATTACTAGACTGAGTTTACTAGTTACAGTTAGAGAATTAGAGTTGACTGGGATTACTAGACTGAGTTTACTAGTTACAGTTAGAGAATTAGAGTTGACTGGGATTACTAGACTGAGTTTACTAGTTACAGTTAGAGAATTAGAGTTGACTGGGCAAAATCTTCCCATGATTCTTCTCTACTATAGATAGATATGTCCCCACCCCCACCCCCCACTTTAGGGGAAGAGTTTTAGATTTTATTCCAATATGAACTTTTG
>NW_013908426.1:0-524 GCF_000517525.1 Limulus polyphemus | reverse complement strand
GAGAATAGGTAACATTATTGAATGAGAAGTGCTATTGTTGTAGAGAACAAGAGACATTATTGAATGAGAAGTGTTATTGGTGTAGAGAACAGGTAACATTATTGAATGAGAAGTGCTATTGTTGTAGAGAACAGGTAACATTATTGAATGAGAAGTGTTACTGGTGTAGAGAACAGGTAACATTATTGAATGAGAAGTGTTACTGGTGTAGAGAACAGGTAACATTATTGAATGAGAAACTTCTCATTCAATAATGTTACCTGTTCTCTACACCAATAACACTTCTCATTCAATAATGTTACCTGTTCTCTACACCAATAACACTTCTCATTCAATAATGTCTCTTGTTCTCTACACCAATAACACTGTTACATGTTCTCTACAACAATAGCACTTCTCATTCTTATTGAATGAGAAGTGCTATTGTTGTAGAGAACATGTAACATTATTGAATGAGAAGTGTTACTGGTGTAGAGAACAGGTAACATTATTGAATGAGAAGTGTTATTGGTGTAGAGAACAAG
>NW_013908425.1:0-238 GCF_000517525.1 Limulus polyphemus | reverse complement strand
GTTATCACGGTCCAGGACATTTCAGTTGGGACGAAGTGGACAACAGAACAAATGAAGCTGATGAAGACGTGCCACCTGAAGAAGCCACCGCCGAAGAAGAAACTCTACTCAGTTTTGAGAAGGGAAACAGTGAAGCTCTTGGTGAAGTTACTACCACTGATGTGACTGTTATCGATGATGGGACATTTACTGATGAAGCAGATGAACCCCACATGAAGCAGAAGCCAATGAGACGGAG
>NW_013908424.1:0-235 GCF_000517525.1 Limulus polyphemus | reverse complement strand
TAATTTATCTACAGTAGAAGAATAGGGGATTTGTAATTTATCTACAGTAGAAGAATAGGGACTTTGTAATTTATCTACAGTAGAAGAATAGGGGATTTGTAATTTATCTACAGTAGAAGAATAGGGACTTTGTAATTTATCTACAGTAGAAGAATAGGTGATTTGTAATTTATCTACAGTAGAAGAATAGGTGATTTGTAATTTATCTACAGTAGAAGAATAGGTGATTTGTAAT
>NW_013908423.1:0-238 GCF_000517525.1 Limulus polyphemus | reverse complement strand
GTATGAAAGATAACTTCAAGGGGTAATGATAACATAATTTACACTAGAAGTATAATATTTTTTAGCTTATGTAAAATATAGAAGAAACAAATCGACTTTTCAATATCCTTATGACTTTCACAGTACCTTATTTAGTATGCCACAAAAGGTTTGAGTGCAATATATCAAGTAATTTTTGTTGTAGGCTGGCAAGAGAATAATAATAATGAGATGAAGAATTACCAGAAGGCCATTTTGA
>NW_013908422.1:0-232 GCF_000517525.1 Limulus polyphemus | reverse complement strand
AAGAAAAAAATACTTGGAAGTTCAGTTATCTCTCAATAGATGGAGAAAAATATATACTTGGAAGTTCAGTTATCTCTCAATAGATGGAGAAACAAATAATAAGGAAAAATACTTGGAAGTTCAGTTATCTCTCAATAGATGGAGAAAAATTAAGAAAAATACTTGGAAGTTCATTTATCTTTCAATAGATGGAGAAAAATTATGAAGAAATGCTTGAAAGTTCAGTTATCTC
>NW_013908421.1:0-310 GCF_000517525.1 Limulus polyphemus | reverse complement strand
TATGAGTTATTATATGAATAGAAAACCTACTGTTGGTAAGTATTACAGTATTGTAATTTTCTACCAAGTAAGTATGAGTTATTATAACAGTAGATTTTCTATTCCTGGTAAGTATTACAGTATTGTAATTTTCCACCAAGTAAGTATGAGTTATTATAACAGTAGATTTTCTATTCCTGGTAAGTATTACAGTATTGTAACTTTCCACCAAGTAAGTATGAGTTATTATAACAGTAGATTTTCTATTCCTGGTAAGTATTACAGTATTGTAATTTTCTATCAAGTAAGTATGAGTTATTATAACAGTAGG
>NW_013908420.1:0-501 GCF_000517525.1 Limulus polyphemus | reverse complement strand
AAGTATTTCCAGTGGTTGTCCCTTCATGCTCGTTGCCAGATATACAGCTTTCTGTTCCTCTGTCCATCCATTCATCTCTGCCAGTAACTCAAACTGTGCTCTATATGCTTCCCACAGTGCCTTCCCATCGAATTCCTGTGGCTTCCTTCGCACTGGATCACTCCTATTACTGACATTCATATCTGGGATGTGACTTCTAATGGGACTGAATATGTCTGCATTAGGGTTTAGCTGCAGGACATTGACCATCGACTTAATCAGCCCCAAACAGACAATAAATCGTCTCTTAATATATCTAATTCGCTTTTAAATTTACTAATTTTTTTCATTTGTACTTCTTGTTTCCTTTCTTGTTCCAGTTGCCACTGCTGTAGTCTTTCTTCTTGTTTCTTTTCTCGTTCTTCTTGTTTATTTTCTTTCTCCTCTAACAACTGCTGTAATTTCTCTTCTTGTTTATTTCTTTCTCCTCCAACAACTGCTGGTAATTTCTCTTCTTGTTTA
>NW_013908419.1:0-238 GCF_000517525.1 Limulus polyphemus | reverse complement strand
TTAATATATCAGTGTCTTTATCTTTCTTTAAATTAATATAACAATGTCTTTATCTTTCTTTAAATTAATATAACAGTGTCTCTATCTTTCTTTAAATTAATATAACAGTGTCTCTATCTTTCTTTAAATTAATATAACAGTGTCTCTACCTTTCTTTAAATTAATATAACAATGTATTTACCTTTCTTTAAATTAATATAACAGTGTCTCTATCTGTATTTAAATTAATATAACAGTG
>NW_013908418.1:0-248 GCF_000517525.1 Limulus polyphemus | reverse complement strand
CTCTCCAAAGTTAGTTAAAAAGCTACGTTCTGGAGACATCTTAATAGAAACTTCCCATCCTAAGCACAGTGAACTTCTCTTGAGTTCAAAGGCCATTGGGGATATACCTATTGAGGTTACTCCCCACGCTTCCTTGAATTACTCACGAGGAGTTATCGTTGAGAGGGATTTGAAATCTATCCCCGAGACGGAGATCCTTGCTGGTTTCTCCAATCAAGGAGTTTCGGCAGTCCGAAGGATCTCCACTT
>NW_013908417.1:0-236 GCF_000517525.1 Limulus polyphemus | reverse complement strand
TGTTTCCTTAAGTCCGAGTGGATTAAATAGGACCCAATAGCTAGTATCGTTCTATGACCCACTGTTGACTTTATTCTGCTGTCAATGTGTTAATTAACTGATATATTTACAACATATCTACATGGGTTTTCATAAGTCCGAGTGGATTAAATAGGACCCAATAGCTAGTATCGTTCTATTACCCACTGCTGACTTTAGTCGGCAGTCAATGTGTTAATAAACTCATCTATTTACAA
>NW_013908416.1:0-238 GCF_000517525.1 Limulus polyphemus | reverse complement strand
CTACTGTTTACCAAATGTACCACCTGTTACCATTCTTAACGGACGTACTTTCTACTGTTTACCAAATGTAACACCTGTTACCATTCTTAACGGACATACTTTCTACTGTTTACCAAATGTGCCACCTGTTACCATTCTTAACGGACGTACTTTCTACTGTTTACCAAATGTACCACCTGTTACCTTTCTTAACGGACGTACTTTATACTGTTTACTAAATGTACAACCTGTTACCATT
>NW_013908415.1:0-238 GCF_000517525.1 Limulus polyphemus | reverse complement strand
CGTTAAGTCCGGCACAGAGGTACCGAGGTTGGTACAGTCATCTAGATTCAAGGCCAGAAAAGGTCAGCTTTCAGAGAGGTTTGAGGGTCTTTGCTGGCACTGTAACAAACCTGGGCATAAGAGAGCTCAATGTTGGCAACTTCAACACAGGGGAGGTGCCACAGCATGAAAGGCTGGTATCCAGAAAGGTTGTTGAAACTGTGGAAAGCACGAACATTTGAGGAGCCAGTGTAGGAAG
>NW_013908414.1:0-420 GCF_000517525.1 Limulus polyphemus | reverse complement strand
CCCTTATCAATGTCAACAAAAATCTGGAGGAAGGAAGATTAAAACTCCGTTATAACAGTCGACCAAATATAGTTGAAAACTGACTAAAACGACCCATATCAATGTCAACAAAATCTAGTGGAAGGAAACTAAAAGACCTTTATAACAGTCGACAAAATATAGTTTAAGAAGGATTAAAAATATCATTATGAAAGTCATTAAAATATAGTGTAAGAAAGACTAAGAATACCACTATCAAAGTCAAAAATATCTAGTCTATTTTAGGCCTTCTGACTGTTATGAAGTCGATACCACTCGATTACGAAAACTAAAAACACGTTTTCAAAGTCAAAAAAATCTAGTGGAAAGCGGACTAAAAGGAACCTTATCAATGTCAACAAAATCTGGAGTAAAGAAGACTAAAAGACCGTTATAACAGTC
>NW_013908413.1:0-385 GCF_000517525.1 Limulus polyphemus | reverse complement strand
GCTGCTGTTTTTAACAATGTTAAAAACAGCAGCATCTTGTGAACATTGTTAAAAACAGCAGCATCTTGTGAACATTGTTAAAAACACCAGCATCTTGTGGACTTTGTTAAAATATTGTTAAAAACAGCAGCATCTTGTAGATATTCTACAAGATGCTGGTGTTTTTAACAATGTCCACAAGATGCTGCTGTTTTTAACAATATCTACAAGATGCTGCTGTTTTTAACAATATCCACAAGATGCTTCTGTTTTTAATAATGTCCACAAGATGCTGCTGTTTTCAACAATATCCACAAGATGCTGCTGTTTTAACAATATCCACAAGATGCTGCTGTTTTTAACAATATCCACAAGATGCTGCTGTTTTTAACAATATCTACAAGAT
>NW_013908412.1:0-264 GCF_000517525.1 Limulus polyphemus | reverse complement strand
GGGCCCTTACAGAGCCCGCAGCTAAATTTGCCATTGTCTGGGGCTGATTAAGTCGATGGTCAATCTATCATTGTGTAACACACAACAAATCGTTCTTTAACGTATCTAATTCGCTTTTAAATTTACTGATATTTTCCATTTGTACTTCTTGCCACTGTTGTTGACTTTCCTGCAACTGTTGGATACTTTCTTCCTGTTTCCTTTCTTGTTCTAGTTGCCACTGTTGTTGAATTTCCTGCAGTTGCTGCTGACATTCCTGCAACT
>NW_013908411.1:0-239 GCF_000517525.1 Limulus polyphemus | reverse complement strand
TAATAGAATGCTAGAATTTTGCATGTAAATACGCAACTTTGCAACGAACGTTCATACAAAATTTGGAGATGATCAGTCCAAATGGAACGACGTACTGGTACAAAACGCAAAACGTTCCATAACTTTTTTAAAACAAACAGTAGGAAGGTAAAACTCTGCATATTACTACGCAACGTTAAAGTGTACCTACATATCAAATTTGGTGAAGAATCATCAATTTAGGACCCTCTGGTAACAAG
>NW_013908410.1:0-238 GCF_000517525.1 Limulus polyphemus | reverse complement strand
TTACGATACTGTGTACTGTCAATAAGAAGACACAAGATTTAACAATAATGTGTACTGTCAATAAGAAGACACAAGATTTAACGATACTCTGTACTGTCAATTAGAAGACACAAGATTTAACAATACTGTGTACTGTCAATACGAAGACACAATATTCAACGATAATGTGTACTGTCAGTAAGAAAACACAAGATTTAGCAATAATGTGTACTGTCAATAAGAATACACAAGATTTAAC
>NW_013908409.1:0-455 GCF_000517525.1 Limulus polyphemus | reverse complement strand
TGTACTCAGCTGACATGAAGTATTCTAGAGCTGATAGATAGTGTACTACAGCTGGTAGATAGTGTACTTCAGCTGACATGAAGTATTCTAGAGCTGATAGATAGTGTACTACAGCTGGTAGATAGTGTACTATAGCTGATAGATAGTGTACTTCAGCTGGTAAATAGTGTACTTCAGCTGACATGAAGTATTCTAGAGCTGATAGATAGTGTACTACAGCTGGTAGATAGTGTACTATGTACTACAGCTGGTAGATAGTGTACTATAGCTGATAGATAGTGTACTTCAGCTAACATGAAGTATTCTAGAGCTGGTAGATAGTGTACTATAGCTGATAGATAGTGTACTACAGCTGACATGAAGTATTCTAGAGCTGGTAGATAGTGTACTTCAGCTGACATGAAGTATTCTAGAGCTGGTAGATAGTGTACTACAGCTGACAGAAAGTATACTAC
>NW_013908408.1:0-238 GCF_000517525.1 Limulus polyphemus | reverse complement strand
GACTAATGATTAGACAAACAATGTTTGTTACTGGCTAATGGTTAGATGAACAATGTTTGGTATTGGCTAATGGTTAGATGAACAATTTTTGGTATTGTACTAATGGTTAGATGAACAATGTTAGGTATTGGCTAATGGTTAGATGAACAGTGTTTGGTATTGCCTAATGGTTAGATGAACAATGTTTAGCATTGGCTAGTGTTTAGATGAAAAATGTTTGGTATTAGCTAATGGTTAA
>NW_013908407.1:0-238 GCF_000517525.1 Limulus polyphemus | reverse complement strand
CAGAGCAATATCAAAAAGCATCACTGCAGTACACATTCTCTTTCAGAAAGCCAATAAAGTAGTAACAAAATGGACCACAAAAGTCTCAAGAATGATAACATGAACCTAGAGTTTTGCATGTAAATACGCAAGTACGCAACGAACGTTCAAAAAAAAATTCGAGAAGACTAGTCCAAATGGAACGAAGTACTGGTACAAAACGAAAAACCTTCCATAACTTCCTTAAAACGAATAGTAG
>NW_013908406.1:0-279 GCF_000517525.1 Limulus polyphemus | reverse complement strand
TTTTCTTTTTCCTCCAACAACTGCTGTAATCTCTCTTCTTGTTTCTTTTGTACATTAGACTTAAACCCTTTATGAAGATATTTTGTGTTTTTTTCATGTTTGTGGTTAGCACGCCCACTGCAGATTGGAAAGTCCAAGGTTTAAGCAATGATATGCCATTGTAAATTCTCCTATTTGATTATTAGTAACCACATAGACAGCACATGTTTCTGACTCTCTGTAATTTTCTTTGCTCAACAATTCTAAATTATAGACGTTTATATCTCTCTTAATGGCCGT
>NW_013908405.1:0-337 GCF_000517525.1 Limulus polyphemus | reverse complement strand
ATATGTAGTATTGGTCCATATGTAATATATGCACATCTCAACTCTACTGTCAGTCTCTACAGGATTTACTACAGCTGCAGAAGGATGGAACTATAGACATGTTGTATTGGTCCATATGTAATATATGCTCACCTCAACTCTACTGTCAGTCTCTACAGGATTTACTCCAGCTGTAGAAGGATGGAACTATAGACATGTAGTATTGGTCTATATGTAATATATGCACACCTCAACTCTACTGGTAGAGACTGAAGGATTTACTCCAGCTGCAGAAGGATGGAACTATAGATATGTAGTATTGGTCCATATGTAATATATGCACACCTCAACTCTACTG
>NW_013908404.1:0-238 GCF_000517525.1 Limulus polyphemus | reverse complement strand
AACAAGCTTTGAAATTGATACACATTCACCAAGGTGGGATATTATCAAACAAGTATTGAGATTGATACACATTCACCAAGGTGGGATATTATCAAACAAGTATTGAGATTGATACACATTCACCAAGGTCGGATATTATCAAACAAGTTTTGAGATTGATACACATTCACCAAGGTCGGATATTATCAAACAAGTTTTGAGATTGATACACATTCACCAAGGTCGGATATTATCAAAC
>NW_013908403.1:0-238 GCF_000517525.1 Limulus polyphemus | reverse complement strand
AAATGCATAAATATTTTTTTTCGAATCAGGAAATGTTTTTCTTAACACACAGATATATTGACGATTTAATTGGAATTAATAATCCAGGAAAAAGTAATTACACAGATAACATTAAAAAACTAACAATCTTTTAAATCAATGATTATTTTATACACAATTATAAAAATTAGATTGTTTTCATTTGGTATATATAAAATATTATGTGAATGTAAAACAGTATATATAGGACAAACTAGAA
>NW_013908402.1:0-240 GCF_000517525.1 Limulus polyphemus | reverse complement strand
CAGCAATACAAGAACAGCAAAAGAAACAAGAAGAACGAGAAAATAAACAAGAAAAGAGATTACAGCAGTTGTTGGAGGAAAAAGAAAAGAAACAAGAAGAACTAGAAAATAAACAAGAAAAGAGATTACAGCTGTGGTTGGAGGAAAAAGAAAAGAAACAAGAAGAGAGATTACAGTAGTTGTTGGAGGAAAAAAAAAGAAACAAGAAGAACGAGAAAATAAACAAGAAGAGAGATTACA
>NW_013908401.1:0-237 GCF_000517525.1 Limulus polyphemus | reverse complement strand
TACAATGTCACTTAAGTATTTATAATACATATACTATAGGCCAGTCTGTATAATGTCACTTAAGTGTGTATAACACGTATACTACATGCCAGTCTGAATAATGTCACTTAAGTATTTATAACACATATACTATAGGCCAGGCTGTATAATGTCACTTAAGTGTGTATAACACGTATACTACATGCCAGTCTGAATAATGTCACTTAAGTATTTATAACACATATACTATAGGCCAGG
>NW_013908400.1:0-568 GCF_000517525.1 Limulus polyphemus | reverse complement strand
CACAAAATTGAAATACAACAAAGTATCATAGTTTTACAGGATATTTCTTCTTTTGTGTGACTGTTAATGTGACTGCTACCGATAAATGGGACATTTCCTGATGGAGCAAACGAATCCCAAGTGAAGCAGAAGCCAATGAGACAGAGACCAGTAGCTTCACGTGGGATTCGTCTGCTCTATCAGGAAATGTCCCATTATCGGTAGCAGTCACATTAAGAGCTTCACTGTTTTCCCTCTTAAAACGGGTAAAGTTCCTTCTTCAGCAGTGGTTTTTTTCAGGTGGCACGTCTTCAGCAGCGTTATTTCTTCATTTCGTTCCAAATGAAATGTCATTGACCGTGATAATGCCAAAGCCTGATGTCATGAATAACCTTTAGCTTTCCTCTCCGACCACATTTTATTCAGAACGTCACGTATGAGAGACGATTCCACTATTTCATATGGGCCTTCCTATGGAGACGGCATCTTAGGATACTTCCCTTTGGTTTTTTGGGACCAAAAACTTCTAGCATTCGTGGAACAAGCTGATTCAAAGTTACGGTGTTGATCCGAATGCAGATCGTATAGC
>NW_013908399.1:0-263 GCF_000517525.1 Limulus polyphemus | reverse complement strand
TTCTTATTTGATACTGTGTACTGTCCGTTAAATCTTGTGTCTTCTTATTGACAGTACACAGTATCGACAAATCCTGTGTCTTCTTGTTGACAGTACACAGTATCGTTAAATCTTGTGTCTTCTTATTGACAGTACACAGTATCGTTAAATCTTGTGTCTTCTTATTGACAGTACACAGTATCGTTAAATCTTGTGTCTTCTTATTGACAGTACACAGTATCGTTAAATCTTGTGTCTTCTTATTGACAGAACACAGTATCGTT
>NW_013908398.1:0-238 GCF_000517525.1 Limulus polyphemus | reverse complement strand
CTGGCACGAAGCCGTGGCTTGAAGACAGGACATATGGGACAGGCACGGCCGTGATGGCACCAGAGCAGACGGACTTGGCTGCGGTGTCAGCGAGCTCGTTCCCGTGAATACCGACGTGGCCAGGGATCCAGAAAAACTGGATGGAAATAGAGGATAGAGAAAAGTAGGCCAATCGATGTTGAATATCGACGAGAACAGGGTGAGAACTAACGTTAAGCGATTCCAGGGCCAGTAGAGA
>NW_013908397.1:0-458 GCF_000517525.1 Limulus polyphemus | reverse complement strand
AGTCTGCAGCATATTATGTAATGTGTACTTTGCTCGTGCATAGCTTTCTCGGTCTGCAACATATCGTGCAATGTGTACTTTGGTAATACATAGCTTTCTCAGTCTCCAACATATCGTGTAATGTGTACTTTGTTCATGCATAGTTTTCTCAGTCTCCAACATATCGTGTAAATTACACGATATGTTGAGACTGAGAAAACTATGCATGAACAAAGTACTCAGTGTACTTTGTTCATGCATAGTTTTCTTAGTCTCCAACATATCGTGTAATGTGTACTTTGTTCATGCATAGTTTTCTTAGTCTCCAACATATCGTGTGATGTGTACTTTGTTCATGCATAGTTTTCTTAGTCTCCAACATATCGTGTGATGTGCACTTTGTTCATGCATAGTTTCTCAGTCTCCAACATATCGTGTAATGTGTACTTTGTTCATGCATAGTTTTCTCAGTCTCCAAC
>NW_013908396.1:0-238 GCF_000517525.1 Limulus polyphemus | reverse complement strand
TATTCCACTTTGGAAGACAGTAAGACTGAAACGGATTTATATTACAAACCTACAAATTTACACCAGTATTTAGATTTTTATATTAATCATCCTATACACACTAAGGTAAATATTCCACTTTGGAAGACGGTAAGACTGAAACGGATTTATATTACAAACCTTCAAATTTACACCAGTATTTAGATTTTTATATTAATCATCCTATACACACTAAGGTAAATATTCCACTTTGGAAGAC
>NW_013908395.1:0-238 GCF_000517525.1 Limulus polyphemus | reverse complement strand
CTAGTCATCACCACCCACCGCCAACTCTTGGGCTACTTTCATGCTTCGTTTGATAGTCTTAATCCAGTTTTGGTTTGGTTTGTTTTGAATTTCGCGAAAAGCTACACGAGGGCTATCTGTGCTAGCCGTCCCTAATTTAGCAGTGAAAGACTAGAGGAAAGACAGTTAGTCATCACCACCCACCGCCAACTCTTGGGCTACTTTCATGCTTCGTTTGATAGTCTTAATCCAGTTTTGG
>NW_013908394.1:0-238 GCF_000517525.1 Limulus polyphemus | reverse complement strand
TGTTTAATGTTGGCCTTTTACACTGGTATGTTACTACCTGTTTAAATTTCGTTAATATATACTGTTGTTTAATGTTGGTCTTTGACACTGGTATGTTACTACCTGTTTAAATGCCGTTAATATCTACTGTTGTTTAATGTTGGTCTTTGACACTGGTATGTTACTACCTGTTTGAATGTCGTTAATATTTACTGTTGTTTAATGTTGGCCTTTGACATTGGTATGTTACTACCTGTTT
>NW_013908393.1:0-238 GCF_000517525.1 Limulus polyphemus | reverse complement strand
AGTACACATTATTGTTAAATTTTGTATTTTCTTACTGACAGTACACATTATCATTGAATATTGTGTCTTCTTATTGACAGTACACAGTATTGTTAAATCTTATGTCTTTTTATTGACAGGACACATTATTGTTAAATCTTCTGTTTTCTTACTGACAGTACACATTATCGTTAAATCTTGTGTGTTCTTATTGACAGTGCACAGTATAGTTAAATCTTGTGTTTTCTTCTTGAAAGTA
>NW_013908392.1:0-238 GCF_000517525.1 Limulus polyphemus | reverse complement strand
TATCGTTAAATCTTGTGTCTTTTTATGGATAGTACACAGTATTGCTAAATCGTGTGTCTTCTTATTGAGAGTACACAGTATTGTTAAATCTTATGTCTTCTTATTGACAGTACTCAGTATAGTTAAATCTTGTGTCTTCTTATTGACAGTGCACAGTATCGTTAAATCTCGTGTCTTTTTATTGACAGTACTTAGTATCGTTAAATCTTCTGTCTTCTTATTGACAGGACACATTATT
>NW_013908391.1:0-244 GCF_000517525.1 Limulus polyphemus | reverse complement strand
ATAATCTTGAGGTCTAGTGTGTAGACTGCAATTATATTCTTCAGGTCTAGTGTGCAGACTGCAATTATAATCTTCAGGTCTAGTGTGTAGACTGCAATTATAATCTTCAGGTCTAGTGTGTAGACTGCAATTAAAATCTTCAGGTCTAGTGTGTAGACTACAGTTATAATCTTCAGGTCTAGGGTGTAGACTACAATTATAATTTTGAGGTCTAGTGTGCAGACTGCAATTATAATTTTGAGGT
>NW_013908390.1:0-290 GCF_000517525.1 Limulus polyphemus | reverse complement strand
TATGTTTTCCACATACGTCCCTCCAATGCAGTACATAATCGAGATAACCTACACAGTTCCCAAGTTAATCACTTAAAGTATAATCGTTTATAGGAAACACACATGGGACACAGTTGACGTATGTGGAAAACATAGGTTATCTTGATTATGTACTACATTGGGGTACTTCCCATGTTAATCACCTGACACATGGGAAAAACGTTTACCCATGTTAATCACCTGAAGTACCCCAATGTAGTACATAATCAAGATAACCTACACAGCTTTCCTATGTTTTCCACGTACGTCAG
>NW_013908389.1:0-238 GCF_000517525.1 Limulus polyphemus | reverse complement strand
TTGTTTAATGTTAGTTTTTGACACTGGTATGTTACTACCTGTTTAAAATGTCGTTAACTATCTACTGTTGTTTAATGTTGGTCTTTGACACTGGTATGTTACTACCTGTTTAAATGCCGTTAATATCTACTGTTGTTTAATGTTAGTCTTTGACACTGGTATGTTACTACCTGTTTAAATGTCGTTAATATCTGCTGTTGTTTAATGTTTTTCTTTGACACTGGTAAGTTACTACCTG
>NW_013908388.1:0-237 GCF_000517525.1 Limulus polyphemus | reverse complement strand
TAACTTTCTTCAAGTTAACTAATAACATGCAATTAACTTTTTTCAAGTTAACTACTAACATTCAATTAACTTTCTTCAAGTTAACTAATAACATACATCTAACTTTCTTCAAGTTAAGTAATACCATACAATTAACTTTCTTCAAGTTAACTAATAACATACAATTCACTTTCTTCAAATTAACAAATAACATACATTTAACTTTTTTGAAGTTAACTAATAACATGCAATTAACTT
>NW_013908387.1:0-238 GCF_000517525.1 Limulus polyphemus | reverse complement strand
ACAAAATATTGTTTAAGAAGGATTAAAAATACCATTATGAAAGTCATTAAAATATAGTTTAAGAAGGACTAAAAATACCGCTATCAAAGTCAAAAATATCTAGTCTAAGAAGGCCTAAAAAATCAGTTATGAAAGTCGACCAAATCGAGTGGAAGAAAACTAAAAACACGTTTTCAAAGTCAAGAAAATCCAGTGGAAAACGGACTAAAAGGACCCTTATCAATGTCAACAAAATATG
>NW_013908386.1:0-242 GCF_000517525.1 Limulus polyphemus | reverse complement strand
AACCAATAATGTACAAGAAGTGTGAATAATGTGAAATTAAGTCACAAAAGGTGCTTGCCTAAAACATAACTTGAAGTACAGTATAATGACATAGATGTTGGTTTCACTTTTTTTTTTTCCTTTTAGTATGTGTGTGTATTTATCTTTCACTTCAGTTTATCTAATCGGAAAGTGAATATCTTGTAGTGTCCATAAATTATGTAACTAGAGATACACCAAAGTGTTCATGGAGTACTTGTACC
>NW_013908385.1:0-478 GCF_000517525.1 Limulus polyphemus | reverse complement strand
AAACCTAGGTGTAACTCTAGTTACCGAATTTATAACCACCATACTCATCTTTAGCTTTACTTGGTACAACTACTCCATGAACACCTAGGTGTAACTATGGTTACCGTATTTATAACCATCATACTCATCTTTAGCGTTATTTGGTACAACAGCTCCACGAACACCAAGGTGTAACTCTAGTTACCGAATTTATAACCACCAAATTCATCTTTAGCCTTACTTGGTACAACTACTCCATACACCTAGGTGTTCGTGGAGTTGTTGTACCAAATAACGCTAAAGATGAGTATGGGTTACACATTCAGTAACTATAGTTACACCTAGGTGTTGATGGAGTAGTTGTACCAAGTAAGGCTAAAGATGAGTATGGTGGTTATAAATTCGGTAACTAAAGTTACACCTAGGTGGGTTATAAATTCGGTATGAGTATGGTGAAGTAAGGCTAAATGGAGTAGTTTTACCTCAACACCTAGTGTAA
>NW_013908384.1:0-254 GCF_000517525.1 Limulus polyphemus | reverse complement strand
AGTCCTCTATCTGGTCTGGAACTTCCTTGATATCTTATCGAGGGTTCACGATGAGTGAATTAATTTTGAATAGATATAGATACAATTCACTTCTCCAATTCGTGCGCCGAGTTATTCACCGATGAAGTTACATAATTTTTTCGTAAAAGTACTAATGTCCGATGTGAATCCGCTGAAGTTAAAGGGTTTGTAATATTCGAAATCTATAAATGTTCCTGGTCAAATATATAAAGTTCTCCCGTTTAATAAGCGTT
>NW_013908383.1:0-416 GCF_000517525.1 Limulus polyphemus | reverse complement strand
TAAGAACACCCAAGATTTAACGATACTGTGTAGTTTCAATTAGAAGAAACAAGATTTAACAAAACTGTGTACTGTCAATAAGAAGACACAAGATTTAACGATACTGTGTACTTTCAATAAGATGTTCTTATTGACTTGTGTTTTCTTACTGAGAGTACACATTATCGTTAAATCTTGTGATTTAACAATAATGTGTCCTGTCAGTAAGAACACACAAGATTTAACGATAATGTGTACTCTCAGTAAGAAAACACAAGATTTAACGATACTGTGTACTATCAATAAGAAGACACAAGATTTAACGATACTGTGCACTGTCAATAAGAAGACACAAGATTTAACGATACTGTGTCCTGTACAAATAAGAAGACACAAGTATTTAACGATACTGTGTACTGTACAACAAGAAGACACAA
>NW_013908382.1:0-238 GCF_000517525.1 Limulus polyphemus | reverse complement strand
AATATAAGTGGTTCCTTATATTACAAATAGAAATCACAGACAGATAGACAGTATACGGGTTATACTTGTATGCTAAAATGGGTTGAGAATACGGACACACTATCAACCTCATCACCGGCAATTTGCGGATAGCGGGTTCGAATCCCCGTTTTACAAACATGCTCGCCCTTTCAGTCGTTACTTTATTATAATGTGATGGTGAATCCCAAAATTCGTTGGTAAAGGAGTAGGCCAAGAG
>NW_013908381.1:0-236 GCF_000517525.1 Limulus polyphemus | reverse complement strand
AAGATGATATAACTACCACTACATTAATATACCTAAAGAGATCCACACAGTAGCAGGTCTTATATAGGGAAGTGATATAACTACCACTACATTAATCTACCTAAAGAGATCCACACAGTAGCAGGTCTTATATAGGGAAGTGATATAACTACCACTACATTAATATAACTAAAGAGATCCACACAGTAGCAGGTCTTATATAGGAAAGGTGATATAACTACCACTACATTAATATA
>NW_013908380.1:0-537 GCF_000517525.1 Limulus polyphemus | reverse complement strand
TTTTTGGCGCAAAATTAATAGGCTGTTTTCCGACGAAATAAGCACTGTCCGATATTTTTCAATAATGATTCAATTTTCTGGGTTAATGAAAATACAATTTGTTTTTAGTTTTTCACGGGACATAATATTTTTCTTCACTACAATAAGGACTCAATTTTCTGTTTTACCGACGAAATAAGTTTTACCGAATACAAAAGGCGGAGTTTATTTTGTAAGAAGACGCCATGGCCTTTTAGATGTTTTCAGTTATATTATAAACAAAGAATAGCTTTAAAATAAGATTATTCAAACAAAATCCCCACAAAAGAAAAACAGTAAAATTAAATCTAACCGAAATTTTGATATCATATTATGAAATAACTATTGGGAATATTGCTGAAAGGATATCCATTTTGAAAGTCTTATATCGAGGGCATCTTTGTATTGAAATATGAGGAAAATCAAATTTCTTCAAAATTTGGGAAAAAACATGGGCTATAGCCTTGGAGTTTCGGATAAAATGTGAATATTATTGGAAAATTCAAAAAAGTGCGTTTT
>NW_013908379.1:0-364 GCF_000517525.1 Limulus polyphemus | reverse complement strand
TAGATGGATAGTGACTGGCAGGATCTTTTATTATATATGGATAGTGGCTGGTAGGTCTTTTATTATAAATGGATAGTGACTGGTAGGTGTTTTATTATAGATGGATAGTGGCTGATAGGTCTTTACGATGGATAGTGACTGGTAGGTCTTTTATTATAGATGTATAGTGACTGGTAGGTCCTTAATGATAGATGGATAGTTACTGGTAAGTCTTTTATTATAGATGGATAGAGGCATTTAGGTCTTTTAATACAGATGAATAGTGGCTGGTAGTTCTTTCATTATATATGGATATTGGCTAGTAGGTCTTTTTTTATAGATGGATAGTGACTGGTAGGTCTTTTTATTATAGATGTATAGTGAC
>NW_013908378.1:0-238 GCF_000517525.1 Limulus polyphemus | reverse complement strand
ATTCGTTACTTTGCAAGTTTCATTGTTTCGTCTATACGTTGTAACATAAAGGTCCTTATATTAAAAACCTGACTATTCGTTACTTTGCAAGTTTCATTGTTTCGTCTATACGTTGTAACATAAAGTTCCTTTATATTAAAAACCTGACTATTCGTTACTTTGCAAGTTTCATTGTTTCGTCTATACGTTGTAACATAAAGTTCCTTTATATTAAAAACCTGATTATCCATTACTTTGC
>NW_013908377.1:0-236 GCF_000517525.1 Limulus polyphemus | reverse complement strand
TCTAAAATTGACGAGATGATTCTCACGATGCCCCAAAGGATCAACGAACTCCACGAAGTGAAAGGAAGATCTACTAGATATTAATTAAATTATAAATGTATAAATTCATGTGAATATGGCTGAAAATTTTAATTTTTTTCTGAAAAGGTGGTGTCTATTTACTTGTGACCACGCTGTATATATATATATATCCGAATGTATTATAAAACGAGACTTTACCTAATGAGTGTTTTATG
>NW_013908376.1:0-238 GCF_000517525.1 Limulus polyphemus | reverse complement strand
CGAAGAAGAAACTCTACTCAGTCTTGAGAAGGGAAACGGCGAAGCCCTTGATGAAGTTACTACCACTGATGTGACTGTTACCGATGATAGGACATTTCCTGATGAAGTAGATGAACCCCAGGTGAAGCAGAAGCCAACGAGAAGGAGACTAGTACGGAAGAAGACACGTCCCGTAAAATTAAGAGACTTTGTTGAATTGTAATTTTGTGTTTGTAATTCTGTACAGTTAATTAAGTTA
>NW_013908375.1:0-415 GCF_000517525.1 Limulus polyphemus | reverse complement strand
CAGGAGGTAGTTGTCAGTTTTTGTATTGTCTGTCTATTAACACAGTGAGGGACAACTATCTCCTCGCTGTATTAATAGACAGACAATACAAAAACTGACAACTACCTCCTCACTGTATTAATAGACAGACAACACAAAAACTGACAACTGTCTCCTCACTGTATTAATAGACAGACAAGTTTTTGTATTGTCTGTCTACTAATACAGCGAGGAGGTAGTTGTCAGTTTTTGTATTGTCTGTCTTTTAATACAGTAAGGAGACAGTTGTCAGTTTTGTGCTGTCTGTCTACTAATACAGTGAGGAGATAGTTGTCAGTTAATGTGTTGTCTGTCTATTAATACAGTGAGCAGGTAGTAGTCAGTTTTTGTGTTGTCTGTTCACTAATACAGTGAGGAGGTGGTTGTCAGTTTTGTA
>NW_013908374.1:0-237 GCF_000517525.1 Limulus polyphemus | reverse complement strand
GGCAAATTTCGCAGAATTTGGGAATCCCGCTTTCGACAGTCAACAGAATAATCGTGCAGTTCAGGAAACACGGCAAGGAAACACCTGAGCAACGTCCTGGTCCATCGGAGAGGACAAAAAGGGCTGTCAAGAGTAGCATCGAAATGGATCCCAGATTAACGACTGCAGAAGTGGCCAAAGTTGGTGGGATGAGCCCAAAATCTGTTCAACGGATTCTCCACAGATTGGGTTATCGCT
>NW_013908373.1:0-238 GCF_000517525.1 Limulus polyphemus | reverse complement strand
ACAACAATTCTGTAATGTACAAGTGTTATATTACTCTATTAGCTTGTTACAACAGTTCTGTAGTGTACTTGTGTTATATTACTATATCAGCTTGTTACAACAGTTCTGTAGTGTACTTGTGTTATATTACTATATCAGCTTGTTACAACAGTTCTGTAATGTACAAGTGTTATATTACTCTATTAGCTTGTTACAACAGTTCTGTAACGTACTTGTGTTATATTACTGTATCAACTTA
>NW_013908372.1:0-238 GCF_000517525.1 Limulus polyphemus | reverse complement strand
TGTGAAGAAGTGGAACATGATGATCTTATTGATGTAATCTCTGAAGAAGTGAAATATGGTGATCTTACTGATGTAATCTGTGAAGATGTAGAACATGATGATCTTATTGATGTAATCTCTGAAGAAGTGAAATATGGTGATCTTACTGATGTAATCTGTGAAGATGTAGAACATGATGATCTTATTGATGTAATCTGTGAAGAAGTGGAACATGATGATCTTATTGATGTAATATGTA
>NW_013908371.1:0-239 GCF_000517525.1 Limulus polyphemus | reverse complement strand
GGTTGATGACTACCATAACTCAAAAAAGCAACAGGGGATGTTACCATAACTCAAACAAAGCTACAGGTTTATGACTACCATAACTAAAAAAAAAGCTACAGGTTGATGGCTACCATAACTCAAACAAAGCTACAGGTGATGACTACCATAACTCAAACAAAGTTACAGGTTGATGTTTACCATAACTCAAACAAAGCTACAGGTGATGTTACCAGAACTCAAACATAGCTACAGGTGAT
>NW_013908370.1:0-251 GCF_000517525.1 Limulus polyphemus | reverse complement strand
ATTAGTTCAACCTCTCTTTTAACAGTTACAGAAACTTGGCCTTTGTTGTTCCCAAACGTCATTTTATCAAAATCAATTACAAACTTCCTCGGTAATAGATAGTCCAATCCTAATATGCATTCGTCTTCCATGTCAGCCAAGTATACTTTCTGTCTGTCCTTTATGCCCATGAGGTCAATAGTCACCCACACTGGTCCCCACAATCTTGTAGAATGTCCTGTCACACCATAAAGCTTCTCTATGGCTTCTGG
>NW_013908369.1:0-200 GCF_000517525.1 Limulus polyphemus | reverse complement strand
GTCATGGAAAGAAAGATTGAAGAATTAACATATTTATCATGATTCAAACAATAAAACTCTCTATGATATGGAAGTCTGATTATAAATATAACATTTTATAAAAGAAAATATTAGTATAACACTCATCAGTGGAGAGAATAGATAAAACTATCAGGAAGGAAAGAAAATACGGTAAAAATCGTTCTTACCAGCGTTTCCAC
>NW_013908368.1:0-428 GCF_000517525.1 Limulus polyphemus | reverse complement strand
TTGGACAGTTTTTAACCGATATATTTCCTGGTTTCGGACAGTTTTTAACCGATATATTACCTGTTTTCGGACAGTTTTTAACCGATATATTTCCTGGTTTCGGACAGTTTTTAGCCGATATATTTCCTGTTTTCGGACAGTTTTTAACCGGTATATTTTTAATATATCGGTTAAAAACTGTCCGAAACCAGCCTGATGTTGGACAGTTTTTAACCGGTATATTACCTGGTGTTGGACAGTTTTTAACTGATATATTTCCTGGTTTCGGACAGTTTTAACCGGTATATTTCCTAGTTTCGGACAGTTTTTAACCGATATATTACCTGTTTTCGGACAGTTTTTAACCGATATATTTCCTGGTTTCGGACAGTTTTTAGCCGATATATTTCCTGTTTTCGGACAGTTTTTAACCGGTATATTACCTGGTG
>NW_013908367.1:0-238 GCF_000517525.1 Limulus polyphemus | reverse complement strand
CTGGAGATATAGGTCGTGATTATATTTATTGATATCTCCTGACGAAGTTGTAATAACGGAATATTGAGCTAATAAAGTTATCTTCTGGAGATATAAGTCGTGATTATATTTATTGATATCTCCTTACGAAGTTGTAATAGCGGAATATTGAGCTAATAAAGTTATATTCCGGGGATATAGGTCGTGATTATATTTATTGATATCTCCTGACGAAGTTGTAATTGCGGAATATTGAGCT
>NW_013908366.1:0-238 GCF_000517525.1 Limulus polyphemus | reverse complement strand
AACACCTAAAAACATTCTAAATGTATCCTATAATTGTGTGTCTATACGAAACAATATCTACTGATGTGATAGAGTGTGGAACTTATTCAAGCAATATCACAATAGGTTATTCATTATAACAATACACAGATCTTGTCTGTCCTGAAAATTTGCGCACACTTAATTTCAACAGATGTAACAAAAGGCGGATGTAGGTATAATTTAGTAGAGTTTTGTACAACAACATATTGTTACGTCA
>NW_013908365.1:0-258 GCF_000517525.1 Limulus polyphemus | reverse complement strand
ATTATCAAAAGTACCCCTATATTTCTACATAGTTGTACATAACACACTCTATATTTCTAAATAGTTGTCCATAACACCCTGAGTATTTATTACATAGTTGTCCATAACTCCCTCTATATTTCTACATAGTTTTTCATAACATCTTGTATATTTATTACATAGTTGTCCATAACACCCTCTATATTTCTTTATAGTTGTCCATAACTCCCTCTATATTTCTACATAGTTGTCCATAACACCCGGTTTATTTATTACATA
>NW_013908364.1:0-238 GCF_000517525.1 Limulus polyphemus | reverse complement strand
ACAATACATGAGCTACAATACATTAGCTCCTGTGGATCACTACCCTAAGGTAGCTACAATATATTAACTCCTGTGGATCACTACCCTAACGTAGCCACAATACATTAGCTCCTGTAAATCACTATCCTAACGTAGCTACAATACATTAGCTCCTGTGGATCACTACCCTAACGTAGCCACAATACATTAGCTCCTGTAAATCACTACCCTAACGTAGCTACAATATATTAACTCCTGT
>NW_013908363.1:0-235 GCF_000517525.1 Limulus polyphemus | reverse complement strand
ACATTACTATTATTATGATATAAATATGGTCTGTAGGTTTGTTTGTTACATTATTATTGTGATATAAATATGGCCAGTAAGTTTGTTTGTTACATTACTATTATTATATAAATATGGCCAGTAGGTTTGTTTGTTACATTACTATTATTATATAAATATGGTCAGTAGGTTTGTTTGTTTTGTTATTATTATGATATAAATATGGTCTGTAGGTTTGTTTGTTACATTATTATTG
>NW_013908362.1:0-301 GCF_000517525.1 Limulus polyphemus | reverse complement strand
AAAGTCAGTTATGAAAGTCGACAAAATCGAGTGGAAGAAAACTGACTTTGAAAACGTGTTTTTAAGAAAATCTAATGGAAAACTGACTAAAAGGACCCTTATCAATGTCAACAAAATCTGGGGGAAGGAAGACTAAAAGTCCGTTATAACAGTCGACAAAATATATTGGAAAACTGACTAAAAGGACCCAAATAAATGTCAACAAAATTTAGTGGACGGAGGACTAAAAGACCGTTATAACAGTCGACAAAATAAAGTTTAAGAAGGATTAAAAATACCATTATGAAAGTCATTAAAATAT
>NW_013908361.1:0-238 GCF_000517525.1 Limulus polyphemus | reverse complement strand
AGAATGAGGAACGTTGTCTGCATAGAATGTTACGCACTCAAACCTATATAGAAGCTCAAGTCACTGAAAGCCCGAATGATGAATGTTGTCTGTAGAGAATGTTACGCACTCAAACCTATATAGAAGCTCAAGTCACTGAAAGCCCGAATGATGAATGTTGTCTATGTAGAATGTTACGCACTCAAACCTATATAGAAGCTCAAGCCACTGAAAGTTTGCATGATGAATGTTGTCTATG
>NW_013908360.1:0-317 GCF_000517525.1 Limulus polyphemus | reverse complement strand
GATGCTGGTGTAGAGGTTTCTAGTAAGTAGCCTAGAAACCTCTACACAGCATCAAGTAGACTATAAACCACTACACAGCATCAAGTAGACTAGAAACCTCTACACAGCATCAAGTAGACTAGAAACCTCTACACAGCATCAAGTAGACTAGAAACCACTACACAGCATCAAGTAGACTAGAAACCTCTACACAGCATCAAGTAGACTAGAAACCTCTACACAGCATCAAGTAGCCTAGAAACCACTACACAGCATCAAGTAGGATGCTGTGTAGTGGTTTCTAGTCTACTTGCTGTGTAGTGGTTTCTAGTCTACTT
>NW_013908359.1:0-316 GCF_000517525.1 Limulus polyphemus | reverse complement strand
ATTAATCACAGTAGAGGACCACTATTCACGATTATTATACTATTAATCACAGTAGAGGACCACTATTCACGATTATTTAGGACCACTATTCACGATTATTATACCATTAATCAGAGTAGAGGACCACCATTCGCGATTATTATACTATTAATCACAGTAGAGGACCACTATTCACGATTATTATACCATTAATCAGAGTAGAGGACCACTATTCACGATTAATATACTATTAATCACAGTAGAGGACCACTATTCACGATTATTATACCATTAATCAGAGTAGAGGACCACTATTCACGATTAATATACTATTAAT
>NW_013908358.1:0-238 GCF_000517525.1 Limulus polyphemus | reverse complement strand
CAACAATTTGCCATACAATTTTAACAATGGAGACACACACACATAACAATTTGCCATACAATATTAACAACATCTTGCCATACAATTTTAACAATAGAGACACGCACAACAATTTGCCATACAATTTTAACAATGGACACACACACACACAACAATTTGCCACACAATATTAACAACGGAGACACATACAACATCTTGCCATATAATTTTAACAATGGAGACACACATACAACAATTT
>NW_013908357.1:0-238 GCF_000517525.1 Limulus polyphemus | reverse complement strand
CAATACTATGTACTATCAAAAAGAAGACAAGATTTAACGATACTGTGTACTGTCAATAAAAAGACAAAAGATTTAACAGTACTGTGTATTATCAATAAGAAGACACAAGTTTAACGATACTGTGTACTATCATATCAAGTCATAAGATTTAACGATACTGTTTACTGTCAATAAGAAGACACAAGATTTAAAAATACTGTGTCCTGTCAATAAGAAGATACAGGATTAATCAATACTC
>NW_013908356.1:0-466 GCF_000517525.1 Limulus polyphemus | reverse complement strand
TAACTCACTGGAGTGAATGCCAATAAACATCGTTAAACTTACCGGAGTGAATTTCAATGAACATCATGTTTCGACGTTACAACGTCAACTTTTTGAAGGCCATAAATAGGCCTAAATAAAATGTTTTTAATTGTGTACCAGTTTAACGTTGAATATTATTTATGATTTTAACTTTATACACAAGTGCCAAAAATACTATAATCATCTAACTTACCGGAGTGAATGTCCAATAAACATCATCTAACTTACCAGAGTGAATGCCAATGAACATCATCTAACTCATCGGAGTGAATGTCAATAAACATCATCTAACTTACCAGAGTGAATGCCAATGAACATCATCTAACTCACCGGAGTGAATGTCAGTAAACATCATCTAACTTACCAGAGTGAATGTCAATGAACATCATCTAACTTACCGGAATGAATGCCAATAAACATCATCAAACGTACCGGAGTGAATGTC
>NW_013908355.1:0-239 GCF_000517525.1 Limulus polyphemus | reverse complement strand
AGTATCGTTAAATCTTGTATCTTTTTATTGATAGTACACAGTATTGCTAAATCGTGTGTCTTCATATTGACAGTACACAGTTTTGTTAAATATTGTGTCTTCTTATTGACAGTACACAGTATCGTTAAATCTTGTGTCTTATTTTTGATAGTACACAGTATTGTTAAATCTTGTGTCTTCTTATTGACAGTACACAGTATCGTTAAATCTTGTGTCTTCTTATTGATAGTACACAGTAT
>NW_013908354.1:0-256 GCF_000517525.1 Limulus polyphemus | reverse complement strand
ACAGTACACAGTATCGTTAAATCTTGTGTCTTCTTATTGACAGTACACAGTATCGTTAAATCTTGTGTGTTTTTATTGATAGTACACAGTATTGCTAAATCGTGTGTCTTCTTGTTGACAGTACACAGTATTGTTAAATATTGAGTCTTCTTATTGACAGTACACAGTATTGTTAAATCTTGTGTATTCTTATTGACAGTACACAGTATCGTTAAATCTTGTGTCTTCTTATTGACAGTACAGAGTATCGTTAAAT
>NW_013908353.1:0-238 GCF_000517525.1 Limulus polyphemus | reverse complement strand
GGACCAGATAATATTTCCCCAAGGGTTTTGAAGGAGGTTAATGATTAGATGTGTGAGCCACTTGCTACTATTTTTTGTCAGTCCTTATATAGTGGGCAGGTACCAGAGGATTGGAAGTTAGCTAATGTAACTCCTCTTTTCAAGGGAGGTGATAAAACTTGTCACAGTAATTATAGACCCATTAGTCTTACATCAGTTGTGGGCAAAGTTTTGGAAAGTCTGATAAAAGATACTTTGC
>NW_013908352.1:0-239 GCF_000517525.1 Limulus polyphemus | reverse complement strand
ATTTAACAATACTGTGTTCTGTCAATAAGAAGACACAATATTCAACGATAATGTGTACTCTCAGTAAGAAAACACAAGATTTAACAATAATATGTACTGTCAATAAGAAGACACAAGATTTAAAAATACTGTGTACTGTCAATAAGAAGACACAAGATATAACGATACTGTGTACTGTCCATAAGAAGACACAAGATTTAACAATACTGTGTACTCTCAATAAGAAGACACAAGATTTA
>NW_013908351.1:0-480 GCF_000517525.1 Limulus polyphemus | reverse complement strand
TGTGGGTCTTTAATACAGATGGATAGTGGCTGATAGGTCTATCATTATATATGGATAGTGGCTGGTACGTCTTTTAATATAGATGGATGGTAACTGGTAGGTCTTTTTATATTAAAAGACGTACCAGCCACTATCCATATATAATGATAGACCTATCAGCCACTATCCATCCATCTATAATAAAAGACCTACCAGTTACCATATCCATCTGTTTTTAAAGACCTACCAGCCACTATCCATCAAATAACTGTTAAGTCTTTTAATACAGATGGATAGTGACTGGTAGGTCTTTTAATACAGATGGATAGTGGCTGGTAGGTCTTTAAATACAGATGGATAGTGGCTGGTAGGTCTTTCATTATATATCGATAGTGGCTGGTAGGTCTTTTAATACAGATGGATAGTGGCTGGTAGGTCTTTAATACAGATGGATAGTGTCTGGTAGGTCTTTTAATACAGATGGATAGTGGCTGGTAGGTC
>NW_013908350.1:0-297 GCF_000517525.1 Limulus polyphemus | reverse complement strand
GTCACCATGGTTTCACATTGTTATCTAAGAGGGTTCACCATGGTTTTACATTGTTAGCTAAGAGTGTTCACCATGGTTTTACATTCTTAGCTATGAGTGTTCACCGTGGTTTTACATTGTTATCTAAGAGTGTTCACCGTGGTTTTACATTCTTAGCTAAGAGTGGTCACCATAATTTTACATTGTTATCTAAGAGTGTTCACTATGGTTTTACATTGTTATCTAAGAGTGTTCACCGTGGTTTTACATTCTTAGCTAAGAGTGGTCACCATAATTTTACATTGTTATCTAAGAGTG
>NW_013908349.1:0-238 GCF_000517525.1 Limulus polyphemus | reverse complement strand
AAAACCCCTCATTGAGTATGGCTGTATGATCCTTTGCAATATGTCTAACCCTCTTTATAATAAAATCCAATCATTATAAAATCAGGCATTAAGAACAGATTACAGATCACCCAGATACACACGTCTAGTATACCTAAACACAGTTAACCCTATTCCACTAATCAAAGAAAGAATATTAAAACTAGCATCTAATTTTTACATGAAATCCATTAATCGCAACACATTAACTGAGGAGTTT
>NW_013908348.1:0-238 GCF_000517525.1 Limulus polyphemus | reverse complement strand
TTTGTTTAGTATAATAATATCACTCGAACTTCTATTTGTTTAGTATAATAACACCATTTGAACTTCTGTTTCTTTAATATAATAACATCACTTGAACTTCTATTTCTTTAGTATAATAACATCATTCGAACTTCTATTGATTTACTATAATAACATCACTCGAACTTCTATTTCTTTAGTATAATAACATCGGTCGAACTTCTATTTGTTTAGTATAATAATATCACTCGAACTTCTA
>NW_013908347.1:0-238 GCF_000517525.1 Limulus polyphemus | reverse complement strand
CACTGAGTCAGTTTGGAGATTGGCTTATCAAACACAATAGTAGTCTTAGCTATCCTGACACACTGAGTCAGTTTGGAGATTGGCTTATCAAACACAATGGTAGTCTTAGCTATCCTGACACACTGAGTCAGCTTGGAGATACGCTTATCAAGCATAATGGTAGTCTTAGCTATCCTAACACACTGAGTCAGTTTGGAGATACACTTATAAAACATAGTGGTAGTCTTAGCTATCCTGA
>NW_013908346.1:0-458 GCF_000517525.1 Limulus polyphemus | reverse complement strand
AAACATATAGAACGATTTAATATAGATAAAGAAACAAATTAATATCCTATAAAACCCATATTACTTCAACGTTAAACATATAGAACGATTTAATATAGTTAAAGGAACAAATTAATATCCTATAAAACCCATATTACTTCAACGTTAAACATGTAGAACGATTTAATATAGTTAAAGGAACAAATTAATATCCTATAAAACCCATATTACTTCAACGTTAAACATGTAGAACGATTTAATATAGTTAAAGGAACAAATTAATATCCTATAAAACCTATATCACTTCAACGTTAAACATGTAGAACGGTTTAATATAGATAAAGGAACAAATTAATATCCTATAAAACCGATATTACTTCAACGTTAAACATGTAGAACGATTTAATATAGATATAGGAACAAATTAATATCCTATAAAACCGATATTACTCCAACGTTAAACATGTAGAACGATTTAA
>NW_013908345.1:0-359 GCF_000517525.1 Limulus polyphemus | reverse complement strand
GTTGTAGTTATAAAAAGCTAAGACAAGTCAGATATATGTCAGTCTCTGACTTGTCTTAGCTTTTTATAACTACAACGACTGACATATAGTCTGACTTGTCTTAGCTTTTTATAACTACAACTATATGTCAGTCGTTGTAGTTATAAAAAGCTAAGACAAGTCAGAGTGTATTTCATTTGTTATAGTTATAAAAAGCTAAGACAAGTCAGACTATATGTCAGTCGTTGTAGTTATAAAAAGCTAAGACAAGTCAGAGTATATGTCAGTCGTTGTAGTTATAAAAAGCTAAGACAAGTCAGAGTATATGTCATTTGTTGTTGTTATAAAAAGCTAAGACAAGTCAGAGTATATGTCAGTTC
>NW_013908344.1:0-419 GCF_000517525.1 Limulus polyphemus | reverse complement strand
AACGAAGTACTGGTACAAAACGCAAAACGTTCCATAACTCCTTTAATACAAACAGTAGGAAGGTAAAACTCTGCATATTGTAATATGCAGAGTTTTACCTTCCTACTGTTTGTAACCAGAGGGTCCTAAATTGATGATTCTTCACCAAATTTGGTATGTAGGTACACTTTAACGTTGCGTAAACAAGAAATCGAAAAACAATCAGTAACCAAAAGCTTCACTGCAGTACACATACGCTTTCAGAAAAGCCAATAAAAGAGTAACATAAAACGACCACAAAAGTCGCAAAAATGATAATAGATGGCTAGAATTTTGCATGTAAATACGCAAGTATGCAACGAACAAAATTTAAAGATGATCCGTCCAAATGGAACGAAGTACTGGTACAAAACGCAAAACGTTCCATAACTCCTTTAATA
>NW_013908343.1:0-238 GCF_000517525.1 Limulus polyphemus | reverse complement strand
ACACACTGGTCTCTACATCCCCTGGAATTCCGCTCATGACACCACACAAAAAATCAATACACTTAAAAACCTCGTAAACACAGCCACAAGACTCTGTTCAACGGACTACATAAATGAAGAAATTAACCACATAAAGCACTCATTTATTCACACCAATAAATTCCCACCAGCTATAGTTGAAAAGCTCTCCAACATTCCCCACAATAAAACTCAACTCACGAACAAAATTGACACTAAC
>NW_013908342.1:0-237 GCF_000517525.1 Limulus polyphemus | reverse complement strand
TAGTTGGGTTTTTGTGTGTACTTATAGACATACTGATCACATCAATAGGTAATAATGTCTATACAAATCATTTTGGTTGGCATCATTATAATTATATGTCATTGAGATAGTGCTGTGTTACTAGAAGTAAAGCTAGTGGTTTTTCAGGTGTACTTATAGACATACTGATCACATCAAGAGGTAATAATGTCTATACAAATCATTAGGTTGGCATCATTGTAATTATGTCATTGAGAT
>NW_013908341.1:0-400 GCF_000517525.1 Limulus polyphemus | reverse complement strand
CTCCCCTAACCTAGTGAACCTCATCCACTTACTGTTTCTTTATATTCTCTCACCTGCTAACTTAATGTAGACACTCCCCTAACCTAGTGAACTCATCCAGTTACTGTTTCTTTATATTCTCTCACCTGCTATCTTAATGTAGACACTCCCTTAACCTAGTGAACTCCATCCACGTACTGTTTCTTTATATTCTCTCACCTGCTAACTTAATGTAGACACTCCCCTAACCTAGTGAACTCCATCCAGTTACTGTTTCTTTATATTCTCTCACCTGCTAAACTTAATGTTTCTTTATATTCTCTCACCTGCTAACTGAAAGTAGGCACTCCCCTAACCTAGTGAACTCCATCCAGTTACTGTTTCTTTATATTCTCTCACCTGCTAACTTAATGTAGATACT
>NW_013908340.1:0-414 GCF_000517525.1 Limulus polyphemus | reverse complement strand
AAGAAGACACAAGATTTAACGATACTGTGTACTGTCAATAAGAAGACTTGTGATTTAACGATCTTATTGACAGTACACAGTAAGACACAAGATTTAACGATACTGTGTACTGTCAATAAGAAGACACAAGATTTAACGATACTGTGTACTGTCAATAAGAAGACACCACTTTCAATAAGAAGACACGCGATTTAGCAATACTGTGAACTATCTATAAAAAGACACAAGATTTAACGATACTGTGTACTGTCAATAAGAAGACACAAGATTTAACGATACTGTGTACTCTCCATAAGAAGACACAAGATTTAACAATACTGTGTACTGTCAATAAGAAGACACAAGATTTACCGATACTGTGTACTGTCAATAAAAGACACAAGATTTAACGATACTGTACTTTCAATAAGAAGA
>NW_013908339.1:0-260 GCF_000517525.1 Limulus polyphemus | reverse complement strand
ATTTACAATGCTAGAATCCGGGTTTCGATACCCATGGTGGCCAGAGCACAGCTAGCCCATTGTGTAGGTTTGTGCATAAATACAAATAAACTGTAGAGTAAGTTATTTGTAATGTACTATAATTTTGAAACTGAAAATAATTTCATTTTTATTACTGTGTATAAAATAATCGTTGATTTAAAAAAAAATGTGAGTTTTTTAATATTATCTGTGTAATTACTTTTCCTGGATTATTAATTCTAATGAAATCGTCAATATAT
>NW_013908338.1:0-648 GCF_000517525.1 Limulus polyphemus | reverse complement strand
CTCCTTTCGCCGGAAAACTTAAAGTTGAGACATTATAATAATAACGAAAAATAATATGTCCAGTGAAAAGCTAAAAATATTCAAGTTTTGCTAACCCAGACAAAAAAAAAGAGGGTGAAAAGGTTGAGTTTATTTGATAAGATCACGTTATGGGCCTTAAGATATTGGGATTTTGTTTGAATAATCTCATTTTGAAAGCTATCCAAAATGGATATCCTTTCATCAAAATTCCCAATAGTTATTTCATAATCTTTTATCAAAATTTCGGCTAGATTCAATTTTACTGGTTTTCTATTGTATTCAGTAAACAAAGAAACTCTTACATCAAAGGCATCTTTCTATTCAAATATGAGGAAAATCAATTTTTTTCAAAATTTGCGAAAAAACATGGACTATAGCCTTGGCTTTTATTTTTCTCAAAATTTACGAAAAAACATGGGCTATAGCCTTGGCTTTTAGTTAAAAAATATGAATTTTTTTGAAAAGTGGAAAAAAGTGCTTTTTTGACGCAAAATTAATAGAAAAATATCGGATAGTGCTCCTTTCGTCGGTAAACTTGAAGTTGAGACATTATAATAATAACGAAAAATAATATGTCCAGTGAAAAGCTAAAAATATTCAACTTTTGCTAACCCAGAGAAAAAAAGG
>NW_013908337.1:0-238 GCF_000517525.1 Limulus polyphemus | reverse complement strand
TGTTGTAAGAAGTGGATCTCATACCAACCTACAGTAGCTGTGTTGTAAGGAAGAGGATCTCATACCAACCTACAGTAACTGTGTTGTAAGGAAGAGGATTTCATACCAACCTACAGTAACTGTGTTGTAAGGAAGAGGATTTCATACCAACCTACAGTAACTGTGTTGTAAGAAGTGGGTTTCATACCAACCTACAGTAGCTGTGTTGTAAGAAGTGGATCTCATACCAACCTACAGC
>NW_013908336.1:0-470 GCF_000517525.1 Limulus polyphemus | reverse complement strand
CCCAACGTGAAGATAGGAGCCTTGGTAGATTGGTCAGACGAAATCCGTTTGCAACAAGCACCCTGGTCGTAATCTGTCAACCAGAACAGTAAGAAATCGTTTAAAATCTGCGGGACTGAAGTCAAGGAGAGTCATAAAACGCCCGACACTTGACGATCGCCATCGCAGGGAGAGGTTGGCCTGGTGCAGAGCAAGGCAGAACTGGAACCTTCAAACCTGGCGACGAATACACTTGAGTAGATTTTTACTCCACGTAACTGATGGTCGAACCCGTGTTTGGAGGAATCGTAACGCAGCTTACACTCCAAGAAACATTGTTCCAACAGTGCCTTTTGGTGGGGGCTCAGTTATAGTATGGGGCTGTGTCTCGCATGATTGCAAGCTGGATTTGGTAACAATCAATGGCAACCTTACTGGCGAAAAGTACACCAGGGACGTGCTTACACCTGTAGTTGACAACCACACGTTAG
>NW_013908335.1:0-239 GCF_000517525.1 Limulus polyphemus | reverse complement strand
ATCCATAAATAAAGAGAGAGGTTCAGTGCCTACTGACCCCACCCACCATGGAGTCCTACGAGGGGGACGAACCACAATGTCAAACAAGGACACTGCAGCAATGCCAGGGTTTCGTGAGCACTATACCCAAATATCAGTATCAGATACGATGTCCACAACACCCGTTGAGAACGCCCAATACTGGTACTCAGTTGACCCTAGCCCCAGTGGACCAGTCGATTGACCCTAGGGGAATTCAA
>NW_013908334.1:0-257 GCF_000517525.1 Limulus polyphemus | reverse complement strand
CCAGAGGGTCCTAAATTGATGATTCTTCACAAAGTTTGGTATGTAGGTACACTTTAACGTTGCGTAGTAATATGCAGAGTTTTACCTTTCTACTGTTTGTTTTAAAGGAGTTATGGAACGTTTTGCGTTTTGTACCAGTACTTCGTTCAATTTGGACGGATCTTCATGACATTTTTTCAAGAACGTTCGTTGCATACTTGCGTATTTACATGCAAAATTCTAACCTTCTATTGTCATTTTTGCGACTTTTGTGGTCG
>NW_013908333.1:0-238 GCF_000517525.1 Limulus polyphemus | reverse complement strand
CTTAGACTTGGATAAGTAAACTCAACAAGTGGGTAAATGTTTCAGACTTGGATAAGTAAACTCAACTAATGTGTTAATGTTTTAGACTTGGATAAGTAAACCCAACTAATGTGTTAATGTTTTAGACTTGGATAAGTAAACTCAACTAGTGGGTAAATGTTTTAGACTTGGATAAGTAAACCCAACTAATGTGTTAATGTTTTAGACTTGGATAAGTAAACTCAACTAATGTGTTAAT
>NW_013908332.1:0-292 GCF_000517525.1 Limulus polyphemus | reverse complement strand
GTAACTCTAGTTACAGAACCAAGTAAGGCTAAAGATGAGTATGGTGGTTATAAATACAACTACTCCACGAATACCTAGGTGTAACTTTAGTTACCCAATTTATAACCACCATACTCATCGTTACCATTACATGGTACAACAACTCTACGAACACCTCTGTGTTACTCTAGTTACCGAATTTATAACCACCATACTCATTTTTAGCCTTATTTGGTACAACTACTCCATGAACACTTAGGTGTAACTCTAGTTATCGAAATTATATCCACCATATTCATCTTTAACCTTACTT
>NW_013908331.1:0-279 GCF_000517525.1 Limulus polyphemus | reverse complement strand
ACACACACACACTGGTATGTACATATATACACCCATACACACACACATATATATACACACACTGGTATGTACATATATACACCCATACATACACACACACACTGGTATGTACATATACACACCCATACATACACACTGGTATGTACATATATACACCCATACATACACACACACACTGGTATGTACATATACACACCCATACATACACACATATATATACACACACTGGTATGTACATATACACACTGGTATGTACATATATACACCCATACATACACA
>NW_013908330.1:0-256 GCF_000517525.1 Limulus polyphemus | reverse complement strand
GCGACATCAGCGCAACAGCTTCCTTGCGGCTTTCACTGCCACGCATCATAACATGCCTCGCTCGCCCTTGTTTAGAAATGTTGAAAATAATCCTTATTGTGAAATAACATAAAAGTGACATTAACATAGCTTGTTTAACATAAATGTATGATTTTGTTTCTACAGTTGACCAATCTTTACCTTTCATGGTAAGACAGGAATAAGTTTGCTTGTGTTGGTGCAAGGTATGAGTCCGTGACCACATTTATAAGTTTGC
>NW_013908329.1:0-365 GCF_000517525.1 Limulus polyphemus | reverse complement strand
GACAGTACACAGTATCGTTAAATCTTGTGTCTTTTTATAGATAGTACACAATACTGTGTACTATCTATAAAAAGACACAAGATTTAACGATACTGTGTACTGTCAACAAGAAGACACATGATTTAACGATACTGTTTACTGTCAATAAGAAGACACAAGATTTAACGATACTGTGTACTGTCAATAAGAAGACACAAGATTTAACAATACTGTGTTCTGTCAAAAAGAGGACACAAGATTTATAAATACTGTGTACTATCAATAAGAACAAACAAGATTTAACAATACTGTGTACTATCAATAAAAAGACACAACGATTTAACATCAGGTGTCTTCTTATTGACAGTACACAGTATCGTTAAATC
>NW_013908328.1:0-238 GCF_000517525.1 Limulus polyphemus | reverse complement strand
TCTTATCTCTTCTTATTGACAGTACACAGTATCGTTAAATCTTGTGTCTTCTTATTGACAGTACACAGTATTGATAAATCCTGTATCTTCTTATTGACAGGACTCAGTATTGTTAAATCTTGTGTCTTTTTACTGACAGGACACAGTATTGTTAAATCTTGTGTCTTCTTGTTGACAGTACACAGTATTGATATATCCTGTATCTTCTTATTGACAGGACACAGTATTGTTAAATCTT
>NW_013908327.1:0-395 GCF_000517525.1 Limulus polyphemus | reverse complement strand
AAACTTAGGTATAAGGTCTAGTAACTTGGGTATAAGGGTCTAGTAACTTAGGTATAAGGTCCAGCAACTTGGGTATAATGTCTAGTAACTTGTGTATAACGTCTAGTAACTTGGGTATAAGGTCTAGTAACTTGGGTATAATGTCTAGTAACTTGTGTATAACGTCTAGTAACTTAGGTATAAGGTCTAGTAACTTGGGTATAAGGTATAACGTCCAGCAACTTGGGTATAATGTCTAGTAACTTGTGTATAACGTCTAGTAACTTAGGTATAAGGGTCTAGTAACTTGGGTATAAGGTATAACGTCCAGCAACTTGGGTATAATGTCTAGTAACTTGTGTATAACGTCTAGTAACTTGGGTATAATGTCTAGTAACTTGTGTATAACGTCTAGT
>NW_013908326.1:0-239 GCF_000517525.1 Limulus polyphemus | reverse complement strand
GATAAGAGATTACAGCAGTTGTTGGAGGAAAAAGAAAAGAAACAAGAAGAAAAATTACAGCAGTGGCAACTGGAACAAGAAAGGAAACAGGAAGAAAGTCAGCAGCAACTACAAGAAAGTCAACAACAGTGACAAGCAGTACAAACGGAAAACATTAGTAAATTTAAAAGCGAATTAGATACGTTAAAGGACGATTTATTGTCTTTTACACAAGGAGGACACATTAACCAGCGACTTAA
>NW_013908325.1:0-238 GCF_000517525.1 Limulus polyphemus | reverse complement strand
GTGATCTATATGCTTCCTACGGTGCCTTCCCATCGAATTCCTGTGACTTCCTTCGCACTGGATCACTCCTATTACTGACATTCATATCTGGGATGTGACTTCTAACGGGACTGAATATGTCTGCATTAGGGTTTAGCTGCGGGCTCTGTAAGGGGCTTGCCATTGTCTGGGGCTGATTAAGTCGATGGTCAATGTATCCTCCGTGTGTAAAAGATAATAGATCGTCCTTTAACGTATC
>NW_013908324.1:0-380 GCF_000517525.1 Limulus polyphemus | reverse complement strand
AGTAAGAAAACACAAGATTGTACACAGTATCGTTAATGTCAATAAGAAGAGTCTTCTTATTGACAGTACACAGTATCGTTAAATCTTGGGTCTTTTTATAGATAGTACACAGTATTGCTAAATCATGTGTTGTGTCTTCTTATTGACAGGACACATTATTGTTAAATCTTGTGTTTTCTTACTGACAGTACACATTATCGTCGAAAACTGTGTCCTCTTATTGACAGTACACAGTATCATTAAATCTTGTGTCTTCTTATTAACAGTACACAGTATCGTTAAATCTTGTTTCTTCTTATTGACAGTACACAGTATCGTTAAATCTTGTGTCTTCTTATTGACAGTACACAGTATCGTTAAATCTTGTGATTTAACGATAC
>NW_013908323.1:0-395 GCF_000517525.1 Limulus polyphemus | reverse complement strand
TTAAATCTTGTGCTTTACTGTCAAAAACACAGTATCGTTAAATCTGTCAATAAGAAGACACAAGTACTGTCAATAAGAAGACACAAGATTTTACGATACTGTGTACTGTCAGTAAGAAAACACAAGATTTAACAATAATGTGTACTGTCAATAAGAAGACACAAGATTTAACGATACTGTGTACTGTCCATAAAGAGACACAAGATTTTAAGATACTGTGTACTGTCAATAAGAAGACACAAGATTTAACGATAATGTGTACTGTCAGTAAGAAAACACAATATCTAACAATAATGTGTCCACAGTATTGTTATATCTTGTGTCTTCTTATTGAAAGTACACAATATCGTTAAATCTTGTGTCTTCTTATTGACAGTACACAGTATCGTTAAATC
>NW_013908322.1:0-235 GCF_000517525.1 Limulus polyphemus | reverse complement strand
GGTGTTCATGTAGTAGTTGTGCCAAGTAAAGCTAATGATGAGTATGGTGGTTATAAATTCAGTAACTAGAGCTACACCTATGTATTCATGGTGTAGTTGTACCAAGTAAGGATAAAGATGAATATGGTGGTTATAAATTCGGTAACTATAGTTACACCTAGGTGTTCATGTAGTAGTTGTGCCAAGTAAAGCTAAAGATGAGTATAGTGGTTATAAATTCGATAACTAGAGATAC
>NW_013908321.1:0-478 GCF_000517525.1 Limulus polyphemus | reverse complement strand
ACATTAACAGGTTGGTTTTACTACATTAAATTTAACACCACCAATTTAGTATTATCGTATTGTTTTTTACATCAACAAGTTGGTTTTACTACACTAAATTTAACACCACCAATGTAGTATTATTGTATTGGTTTTTACATCAACAGGTTGGTTTTACTACACTAAATTTAACACCACCAATTTAGTATTATTGTATTGGGATGTAAAAAAACAGGTTGGTTTTACTACACTAAATTTAACACCAATTTAGTATTATTGTATTGGTTTTTACATCAACAGGTTGGTTTTACTACACTAAATTTAACACCACCAATTTAGTATTATTGTACTGTTTTTTTTACATCAACAGGTTGGTTTTACTACACTAAATTTAACACCACCAATTTAGTATTATTGTATTGTTTTTACATCAACAGGTTGGTTTTACTACACTAAATTTAACACCAATTTAGTATTATTGTATTGGGTTTTTTACATC
>NW_013908320.1:0-238 GCF_000517525.1 Limulus polyphemus | reverse complement strand
ACCAGTCGGTCTTAAACAAACACATATAGATATGTTGTAAATATATGAGTTAATTAACAAACTGACTGCGGACTAAAGTCAACAGTGGGTCATAGAACGATACTAGCTATTGGGTCCTATTTAATCCAGTCGGTCTTAAACAAACACATAAAGATATGTTGTAAATATATGAGTTAATTACAAAACTGGCTACAGACTAAAGTGAACAGTGGGTCATAGAACGATAGCAGCTAATGGG
>NW_013908319.1:0-263 GCF_000517525.1 Limulus polyphemus | reverse complement strand
GTAAGCTTAGGTCGAAACTTTTCTATCTAGAGTAATACCTCTTCTATATGGCAAGGTTTAGTTAACATGATTTGTTGTAAGCTCACGTCGAAGCTTTTCTATCTAGTGGAATACCCCTTTCTTGTGGCAAGGTTTAGTTAAACATGATTTGTTGTAAGCTTAGGTCGAAGCTTTTCTATCTAGTGGAATACCCCTTTCTTGTGGCAAGGTTTAGTAAAAGATGATTTGTTGTAAGCTTAGGTCGAAACTTTTCTATCTAGTGG
>NW_013908318.1:0-238 GCF_000517525.1 Limulus polyphemus | reverse complement strand
GTTATCTGCTGTGTCCATAGCAAGAGTTTGTGTTAGAGCAAAGCCATGTTAAGGTATCTACTGTGTCCACTGCAAGAGTTTGTGTTACAGCAAAGCCACGTTAAGGTATCTGCTGTGTCCACTGCAAGAGTTTGTGTTAGAGCAAAGCCATGTTAAGTTACCTGCTGTGTCCACTTCAAGAGTTTGTGTTAGAGCAAAGCCATGTTAAAGTATCTACTGTGTCCACTACAAGAGTTTA
>NW_013908317.1:0-238 GCF_000517525.1 Limulus polyphemus | reverse complement strand
AAACATTAAACAATCTTTAGTACGTGTATGTTAATGATTACAATATAAAAATTACTCCTCTACTATCCAACTCGCCTATCTGGGATGAGGTGCATAAGAAAATATACTAAAGAGTAAATCTATCTTTTGAGACAATCATTATTGGCTGATTGAACAAATTCTATACAAATAGAGGCGATATTTTAAATTACAATTAAACTTAATAAATACTGTTTTTATGTTGAGTGTTAATATTTCA
>NW_013908316.1:0-238 GCF_000517525.1 Limulus polyphemus | reverse complement strand
TTATAAATTGTGTAACTAGAGTTACACCTAGGTGTTCGTGGAATCGTTGTACCAAATAACGCTAACGATGAGTATAGTGGTTATAAATTCGGTAACTATAGTTACACCTAGGTGTTGATGGAGTAGTTGTACCAAGTAAGGCTAAAGATGAGTATGGTGGTTATAAATTCTGTAACTATAGTTATACCTAGGTGTTCATGGAGTAGTTGTACCAAGTAAGGATAAAGATGAATATGGT
>NW_013908315.1:0-238 GCF_000517525.1 Limulus polyphemus | reverse complement strand
CACAGTATTGTTAAATCTTGTGTACTCCTTTATCTTCTTATTGACAGGACACAGTATTGTTAAATCTAGTGTCTTCTTTTTGACAGGACACAGTATCGTTAAATCTTGTGTCTTCTTATTGACAGTACACAGTATTGATAAATCCTTTATCTTCTTATTGACAGGATACAATATTGTTAATTTTTGTGTCTTCTTATTGACAGGACACAGTATTGTTAAATCTTGTGTCTCCTAATTG
>NW_013908314.1:0-235 GCF_000517525.1 Limulus polyphemus | reverse complement strand
ATATAAGTATAATAATACTGTCTGTTGTCTGTCCATGTAACTACTTTTATATAAGTATAATAGTACTTACTGTCTGTTGTTTGTCTATGTAACTACTTTTATATAAGTATAATAGTACTGTCTGTTGTATGTTCATGTAACTACTTTTATATAAGTATAATAGTACTGTCTGTTGTCTGTCCATGTAACTACTTTTATATAAGTATAATAGTACTTACTGTCTGTTGTTTGTCTA
>NW_013908313.1:0-238 GCF_000517525.1 Limulus polyphemus | reverse complement strand
AACTTGTAGAACTGTGTATGATTTACTACTATGGTTATCGGTAGAATAACAACTTGTAGAACTGGGTATGATTTACTACTATGGTTATCGGTAGAAGAACAACTTGTAGAACTGGGTATGATTTACTACTATGGTTCTCAGTAGAATAACAACTTGTAGAACTGGGTATGATTTACTACTATGGTTCTCGGTAGAATAACAACTTGTAGAACTGGGTATGATTTACTACTATGGTTCT
>NW_013908312.1:0-382 GCF_000517525.1 Limulus polyphemus | reverse complement strand
ATGTATGTATTACAATACACTTGTTGTTACTAGATGTATTACAATACACTTGTTGTACTCGATGTATGTATTACAATACACTTGTTACTAGATGTATGTATTAAAATACACTTGTTGTTACTAGATGTATGTATTACAATACACTTGTTGTTACTAGATGTATGTATTACAATACACTTGTTGTTACTAGATGTATTACAATACACTTGTTGTACTCGAAGTATGTATTACAATATACATGTATGTATTACAATACACTTGTTGTTACTGGATGTATGTATTACAATACATTTGTTGTTACTGGATGTATGTATTACAATACACTTGTTGTTACTAGATGTATGTATTACAATACACTTGTTGTTACTGGATGTATGTATTA
>NW_013908311.1:0-238 GCF_000517525.1 Limulus polyphemus | reverse complement strand
TTGGCTTCAAATCTTGATCTTTCTCCTGCTCTACTTTAATATCTATACCTGGTTTTACTTCACCATTCTCAACTTCTACAGTCAATTTGACTTCAGCTTGATGACACCTAATTAATTCAACCTCTCTTTTAACAGTTACCGGAACTTGGCCTTTGTTGTTCCCAAACGTCATTTTATCAAAATCAACTACAAACGTCCTTGGTAGTAGATAGTCCAATCCTAATATGCATTGGTCTTC
>NW_013908310.1:0-238 GCF_000517525.1 Limulus polyphemus | reverse complement strand
CAATGGAAACATTATCTCATATGTCAGCTAGCAAGTCTCCAGGATCTGATGGTTTTACAGCGGAAACATTATCTCATATGTCAGTTAGCAAGTCTCCAGGATCTGATGGTTTTATAGCAGAAACATTATCTCATATGTCAGCTAGCAAGTCTACAGGATTTGATGGTTTTACAGCGGAAAAATTATCTCATGTGTCAGCTAGCAAGTCTCCAGGATCTGATGGGTTTACAATGGAAAC
>NW_013908309.1:0-643 GCF_000517525.1 Limulus polyphemus | reverse complement strand
TTATTACAAAATAAACCGCTCCTTTCGGATTATTTTTACTCTGAATGAGCGAAAGTTCAATTTTTTTTAACTTTTGACGCGACATAATACTTTTTCGTTAACGTTATAATGTCTCAATTTCGAATTTTCTGTTTATTTCGGCCGAATAGTAAACATCAAGGGCATCTTTGTATTGAAATATGAAGAAAAATAATTTTTTTCAAAATTTTAGCAAAAACAAAGGCTATAGCCTTGGTATTTTCGGTGAAAATGTCAATTTTTTGAAACCTGAGAAACAGTGCTTTTTTAAAGCGCAATTAATAGAAGAATTACGGCTAGGATATAGGATTATGGAATAAATATTGGGAATTTCGATGAAAGGATGTCCATTCTAAAATAGGCGAGCTTCGATTTTTAATAATCTTATACAACCCAAATCACCCACATCTAACAGATCATGACGTCTTATTACAAAATAAACCGCTCCTTTTAGATTATTTTTACTCTGAATGAGCGAAAGTTCTATTTTATTTAACTTTTTACGCGAAATAATACTTTTTCGTTAATTTTATAATGTATCAATTTCGAATTTTCTGCCGAAATAAACACTAGCCGTAATTCTTCTATTAATTGCCCTTCAAAAAAGCACTGTTTTTCAAGTTTC
>NW_013908308.1:0-551 GCF_000517525.1 Limulus polyphemus | reverse complement strand
GTATTAAAAGACCTACCAGCCACTATCCATCTGTATTAAAAGACCTACCAGTCACTATCCATCTATAATAAAAGACTTACCAGTTATTATCCATCTGTTTTTAAAGTCCTACCAGCCACTATCCATCTATAATAAAAGACCTACCAGTTATTATCCATCTGTTTTTAAAGACCTACCAGCCAATATACATCTATAATAAAAGTCCTACCAGTTACCATCAATCTATATTAAAAGAACTACCAGCCACTACGTCTTTTAAAACAGATGGATAGTTGCTGGTAGGTCTTTTAAAACAGATGGATGGTAACAGTTATGTATTTTAATATAGATAGATGGTAACTGGAAGGTCTTTTATTATAGATGGATAGTGGCTGGTATACCAGCCGCTATCCATCTGTATTAAAAGACCTACCAGCCACTATCCATCTGTATTAAAAGACCTACCAGCCACTATCCATCTGTATTAAAAGACCTACCAGCCACTATCCATCTGTATTAAAAGACCTACCAATCACTATCCCTCTATAATAAAAGACCTACCAGTTACCATC
>NW_013908307.1:0-545 GCF_000517525.1 Limulus polyphemus | reverse complement strand
AAACAGTATTGTTAAATCTTGTGTCTTCTTATGGACAGTACACAGTATCGTTAAATCTAGTGTCTTCTTATTTACAGTACACCGTATCGTTAAATCTTGTGTCTTCTTATTGACAGGACACACTAACGATACTGTGTACTGTCAATAAGAAGGTGTGTCCTGTCAATAAGGACACACAAGATTTAACGATACTGTGTACTGTCAATAAGAAGGCACAAGTTTTAACCACAAGATTTAACAATAATACTGTCAGTAAGAAAATACTGTGTACTGTCAATAAGAAGACACAATATTCAACGATAGTGTGTCGTTAAATCTTGTGTCTTCTTATTGACAGTACACAGTATCGTTAAATCTTTTGTCTTCTTATTGACAGGACACATTATTGTTAAATCTTGTGTTTTCTTACAGACAGTACACAGTATCGTTAAATCTTGTGTCTTCTTATTGACAATACACAGTATTGTTAAATCTTGTGTCTTTTTATTGACAGTACACAGTATCCTTAAATCTTGTGTCTTCTTATTGAGAGTACACAGTATTGG
>NW_013908306.1:0-238 GCF_000517525.1 Limulus polyphemus | reverse complement strand
GAATGGTATAAAGCATATCCTTGGCTTGGATATTCCGCATCTACTAACAAAGTTTACTATTTTGTCTGTTGTTATTTTACTACAGGCGCTAAATATCAAGGTGAGCAAGCTTTTGTGTCTGAAGATTTCAATACATCGGAAACGTTCACGGGCGAATCTAAGAAAAGCAATAAACTTTTCAAACACAAACAGTGCATTCAAATATTATGCTTATTTAGAATCAGTTGTTTTGAGAAAA
>NW_013908305.1:0-388 GCF_000517525.1 Limulus polyphemus | reverse complement strand
ACTCTTCTTGATTAAAACTTACTAATAAAGATAGCACAGCTATATATTGTTAAAACTCTTCTTGATTAAAACTTAACTGATAAAGATAGCACAGCTATATATTGTTAAAACTCTTCTTGATTAAAACTTACTAATAAAGACTTAACAATATATAGCTTTGCTGTCTTTATTAGTAAGTTTAATCAAGAAGAGTCTTAACAATATATAGCTGTGCTATCTTTATTAGTAAGTTTTAATCAAGAAGAGTCTTAACAATATATAGCTGTGCTATCTTTATTAATAAGTTTTAATCAAGAAGAGTCTTAACAATATATAGCTGTGCTATCTTTATTAGTAAATTTTAATCAAGAAGAGTCTTAACAATATATAGCTGTGCTGACTCTTCTTG
>NW_013908304.1:0-238 GCF_000517525.1 Limulus polyphemus | reverse complement strand
ATGTATCTTTATAAGAAGACCTCAACTGATGATTAGCTACCAAACGTGATATATGTATCTTTATAAGACCTAAACTGATGATTACTTACCAAATGTGATATATGTATCTTTATAAGACCTAAACTGATGATTAGCTACCAAACGTGATATATGTATCTTTATAAAATAACCTAAACTGATGATTAGCTACCAAACGTGATATATGTGTCTTTATAAAATAACCTAAACTGATGATTAT
>NW_013908303.1:0-238 GCF_000517525.1 Limulus polyphemus | reverse complement strand
TAACAAGATATAAAGAAGAATTAGATGAGTTCTTTAACTCATAGACAGCTACTTCTGGAACCCGTTGTTCAGTAACAAGAAATAAAGAAGAATTAGATAAGTTCTTTAAATCAGAGACAGCTACTTCTGGATCCTGTTGTTCAGTAACAAGATATAAAGAAGAATTAAATAAGTTCTTTAAATCAGAGACAGCTACTTCTGGATCCCGTTGTTCAGTAACAAGATATAAAGAAGAGTT
>NW_013908302.1:0-643 GCF_000517525.1 Limulus polyphemus | reverse complement strand
ATACGTCTGAACAAGACTATTCAGTATAACTAATCAGTAAGTACGATACGTCTGAACAAGACTATTCAGTGTAACTAATCAGTAAGTACGATACGTCTGAACAAGACTATTCAGTGTAACTAATCAGTAAGTACGATACGTCTGAACAAGACTATTCAGTGTAACTAATCAGTGAGTACGATACGTCTGAACAAGACTATTCAGTGTAAACTAATCAGTAAGTATAATACGTCTGAACAAGACTATTATTCAGTGTAACTAATCAGTAAGTACGATACGTCTGAACAAGACTATTCAGTGTAACTAATCAGTAAGTACGATACGTCTGAACAAGACTATTCAGTGTAACTAATCAGTGAGTACGATACGTCTGAACTATAATACGTCTGAACCAGACTATTCAGTATAACTAATCAGTAAGTATAATACGTCTGAACCAGACTATTCAGTATAACTAATCAGTAAGTATAATACGTCTGAACAAGACTATTCAGTATAACTAATCGGTAAGTATAATACGTCTGAACAAGACTATTCAGTATAACTAATCAGTAAGTATAATACGTCTGAACAAGACTATTCAGTATAACTAATTAGTAAGTATAATACGTCTGAACCAGACTATTCAGTATAACTAATCAGC
>NW_013908301.1:0-238 GCF_000517525.1 Limulus polyphemus | reverse complement strand
GCTTTCATTTAGGAAACATCTAAACACATTCTATGGTTTCATTTAGGAAACATCTAAATACATTCAATGGTTTCATTTAGGAAACATTTAAATACATTCTATGGTTTCATTTAGGAAACATCTAAACACATTCTATGGTTTCATTTAGTAAACATCTAAACACATTCTATGATTTCATTTAGGAAACATCTAAACACATTCTATGGTTTCATTTAGGAAACATCGAAATACATTCTAT
>NW_013908300.1:0-425 GCF_000517525.1 Limulus polyphemus | reverse complement strand
TCTTCCTTCCACTAGATTTTGTTGACATTGATATGGGTCGTTTTAGTCAGTTTTCCACTATATTTTGTCGACTGTTATAACAGTGGAAGGAAGACTAAAAGACAAAATCTGGAAAAACTAATAACACGTTTTCAAAGTCAAAAATATCTAGTGGAAAACTGACTAAAAGGACCCTTTTCAATGTCAACTTTCACTCGATTTTGTCGACTTTCATAATTGTCTTTTTAGGCCTTCTTTGACTAGATATTTTCGACTTTGATAGAGGTATTTTTAGTGTTTCTTACGCTATATTTTAATGACTTTCATAATGGTATTTTTAATCCTGCTTAAACTATATTTTGTCGACTGTTATATCGGTCTTTTAATTTTCTTTCCACTAGATGTTGTTGACATTGATATGGGTCGTTTTAGTAAGTTTTCCACTG
>NW_013908299.1:0-405 GCF_000517525.1 Limulus polyphemus | reverse complement strand
ATACCAGTACTTAGTCCCATTTATATGAAAAAAATCGTAAAACTAAAACAACATAAAACGACCACCAAGAAGCCATAAAAAGAGTGCTTCAGTGCAGTACACATACGATTTAAAAACGAGAAACAATCGGTAACTCTGGTAACAAGAAATAATCAATTCAGGACCCATTATTCACCAAATTTGTTACGTAGGTACTCTCTATCGTTGCGCAGTTATATGCAGAGTTTCACCTTTCTACTATTCGTTTTCAGGAAGTTATGGAAGATTTTGCGTTTTGTACCAGTACTTCGTTCCATTTGGACTAATCTTCTCGAATTTTTTTTGAACGTTCGTTGCGTACTTGCGTATTTACATGCAAAACTCTAGGTTCGTGTTATCATTCTTGAGTCTTTTGTGGTCCATTTT
>NW_013908298.1:0-593 GCF_000517525.1 Limulus polyphemus | reverse complement strand
TATCAACAATAGTAAACCTAGTAACATAGACATAGAATACCAACAAAAGTAAACCAAGTAACATAAACGTAGTATACCAACCCTAGTAAACCAAGTAACACAGACATAGAACATCAACAATAGTAAACCTAGTAACATAGACATAGAATACCAACAAAAGTAAACCAAGTAACATAAACGTAGTATACCAACAAAAGTAAACCAAGTAACACAGACGTAGAATACCAACAGTAGCCCTAGGTTTACTACTGTTGGTATACTACGTTTATGTTACTAAGTTTACTATTGTTGATCTTCTACGTTTATGTTAATAGGTTTACTATTGTTGATGTTCTACGTCTATTTTACTTGGTTTAACTCAGACGTAGGATACCAACCCTAGTAAACCAAGTAACACAGACGTAAAATACCAACAGTAGCAAACCAAGTAAAATAGACGTAGAACATCAACAGTAGTAAACCTAGTAACATAGACGTAGAATACCAACACTAGTAAACCAAGTAACACAGACGTAAGATACCAACAATAGTAAACCAAGTAACACAGACGTAAGATACCAACACTAGTAAACCAAGTAACACAGACATAGAAT